>NW_016806642.1:531865-539183 GCF_001698545.2 Rhinopithecus bieti
TTTTTTTTTTTTTTTTTTTTTTTTTTAGTGGAGATGGGGTTTCACCATGTTAGCCAGGATGGTCTTGATCTTCTGACCTCGTGATCCATAATTATTCCATTTTTTAGAAGATATCAAGTAGTAGGATTACTAGATTGAACAGTAGTTTTATTTTTAATTCTTTGAGAAACCTCCATACTATTTTCCAAAGAGATCATACTAATTTACATTCCCCCAACAGTGTATAAGCATTCCTTTTTCTCTGAATCCTTGCCAATATCTGTTATGGTTTGACTTTTTAAAAATAGCCATTCTGACTGGTATAAGATGATATCTCCTTGTGGTCTCAATTTGTACTTTTCTGATATGCTTAGTAATGTTAAACACTTTTTCGTATACTTCTTGGCCATTTGTATGTCTTCTTTTGAAAAAAGTCTATTCATGTCCTTTGCCCACTTTCAGTGGGGTTATTTTGTTGTTCTTATTGTTATTGAGTTATCTGAGATTTTTGTGGAGTCTATATATCAGTCCCCTATCACATGTATAGTCTCCAAATGTTTTCTCCCATTCTGCAGGTTGTCTGCTTACTTTGTTGATTCTTTTGCTGTGCAGAGACTTTTTCATTTAATTAAGTCCCATTTGTCTATTTTTGTTTTTGCTCCTCATGCTTTTGAGATCTTAGTCATTTTATTGGTTAGCATAACAATAAGAGTTGCAACCAATATGCCCCACAATGTAGAATGCCTCAAACACTAGAAGGGTTTATTTCCCGCTCATGTATCAGTCCAATTCAGATGTTCCAGGTCAACATACAGGTGCAGCTCCTCTCCAAGTGGACATTCAGGGACTTCAGCTAAAGGAACCACTGAAAATTTCAACATGTGGTTTCCAAGATCTGTGATCATCTCCATTTCAGCCAACCAGAAGGGAGAAAAAGTGTGGAGACAAATTAATAGGAATTTTGTGTGACAGAGGCCCAGAAGAGCACAGGGTACACATGACTTTTGCAAAACAGAATCACATGGCCACACCTAGGTGCATGTGAGGTGTAACATGTACCATAGCCTTGTGCCCCAAAAGAAGACAATGTGGATTGTGGTGAGCATCTTTCACTCTTTGTCACACAACTCAGTTCATTTCCCTGTCTCCTTTCTCTATTCTCTTTGCCTGAAGTGAAAGAGCCTAAATTTCTTGGGCAACAGATATTTATTAATACATATACAGTAGTCACTATGTTGGATCCTAGGGGTTTTTACAGCAGTAAATGCAATATGATTTCCTGAAGCTTACCATGTACCTAAGACTTTACATTAAATGATAAGTACAATTATTATAACAGCAATAAAGAAGCAATATAGGTTGTAATGGGGTCCTGACATAGTCAGGGACCAGGGTAGGGGTAGGTGTAAAGGCATACAATATAAGATTTTCCTGAGGAAAATCTGTTTAAAGGAGATGCCTGAAGAAAGAATAGGCATTTGCTGGGCAAAGATTGGAGTGGGAGGAAGCCAGGAAAACATTCTGTTCCAAGTAGAGGAAATAGCGTGTGAAAAAGTCCCAGAAAAACAAAAAGCATGAAACCTTTAAGGAACTGAGAAAAGGCCAATGCGGTTGTAACAGGAGAGTGATGAGGAGGATGGCTCAAATGGGGCTGCTAGTGCAGGCAGAACTGTGTAGGCAATGCTAAAGTTGATTCATTCATCTAAGAAACATTGAGTGAGTGCCTCTCATGGTTTATGTTTTTGGTGAGGTGCTAGAAATACAGAAGTGTACAACACAAACAGAGTCCCTAACCTCATAGAGCTTACAGCTTAATAGGCAAGACATTAAACAAATAATTACCTGTAAAATGAAATAGCATAATTTATTTTAATGACCATATATTAGGTTGGTGCAAACGTAATTGTGGTTTTGCATTGTTGAAATTTGCTGTTTGATGTTGGAATACATTCTTAAACAAATGTGGTTATGTTATACATAATTTTCATGCACATTTTACACTATGTTTTTTGCTAATGACATTATGGACTGTTTATTGTATATTTATTTTAGACTATGAAAATAATGTTAGACAAAAAGCAAATTCAAACGAATTTCTTATTCAAATTCAAAATGGGTCCTAAAGCATTGGAGACAACTTGCAACATCAACAAGACATTTGGCCCAGGAACTGCTAATGAACGTACAGTGCAGTGGTGTTCAAGAAATTCTGCAAAGGATACGAGAGCCTTGAAGATGAGGAGCATAGTGGCCGGCCATCAGAAGTTGGCAATATCAAAGCTTCTTCTCTTACAACTACACAAGGAGTTGGTGAAGAGCTCAGCGTCGACCATTCTATGGTCACTCAGCACTTGAAGCAAATTGGAAAGGTGAAAAAGCTCAGAAAACGAGTGCCTCATGGGCTGACTAAAAAAAAAAAGAAAAATGTTGTTTTGAAGTGTTGTCTTCTCTTATTCTACACAACAACAAGGACCCATTTCTCGATTGGATTGTGACATGCAATGAAAAGTGGATTTTCCACAACAACCGACAATAAGTAGCTCAGTGGTTGGAATGAGAAGAAGCTCCAAAGCATTTCCTGAAGCCAAACTTGCACCAAAAAAAGGTCATAGTCACTGTTTGGTGGTCTGCTGTCACTCTGATCCACTACAGGTTTCTGAATCCCAGCGAAACCGTTACATCTGAGAAGTATGCTCAGCCAATCAATGAGATGCACCAAAAACTGTAACACCTGCAGCCAGCATTGGTCAACAGAAAGGGCCCAATTCTTCACGACAATGTCCAACTGCACATCACACAACCACCACTTCAATAGTTGAACAAATTGGGCTACAAAGTTTTGCTTCATCTGCCATATTCACCTGACCTCTTACCAACCAACTACTGCTTCTTCAAGTATCTCAACAACTTATTGCCGGGAAAATGTTTTCACAAACAGCAGTATGCAGAAAATGCTTTCCAAGAGTTTGTCAAATCCTGAAGCACAGACTTTTACACCACAGGAATAAACAAACTTATTTCTCATTGGCAAAAATGTGTTGATTGTAATGGTTCCTATTTTGATAAATACAGATGTGTCTAGTTATAATGATTTAAAATTCACAGTCCAAAACTGTAATTACTTTTGCACTGAACTAATAAGATAAGGACCTGGTGGTCTGAGAGCATTTTAATAAGGTAGCTAACATCGTCTGAAGTTTCAAGGACGGCTTCCCTGAGAAGCTGATCAGAAACTAGACATGAAGAATGATTATGTTTATAAGGGAAAAGTTGTTCTTGCCCCCATTTTACACCTCAGGGATAAGACAAATGCTTAGTACATGACTAGTTCATGGCAGAGCAGATAGTTGATCTAAGCTTGTCTGAGTCTAGGTTCTCTGATCTTTCCATTATCCCAAGCATGCAAAGGTGCCATAGAAGACAAAATAATGAGACACATGCCCTATTTTAAAGAACTTTATGGATCATAAAACTAACACACATGAATCAAACAAAAATAGTTCTAATACTATTTTTCAATTCTTTTGTGATACAGACTGAAATAGTCAATGCTGGCCCAGAATGTGAGACATGCCTCAGTAGACCCAGAAAGAGTGAGAGGAAGAATGAATGCATTTATTCTGGGAGCAGGAATTCTATTGTGTAGATGTTTAGGTACAACTATTCAACCGGCTACTAATCCAATGAATGTTACTTTTATCCAGCCAGTGTTTCTCCATCTGGTCCATCAGCCCATCATAAGAATCTGTCAAATGCCTTGCTGAAATGCAGATAAGTGTCAGGATAGATTTTACATCTTCCTTTATGTGAACCTGCTTCACTATTCCTCCAGTGCTATGGGAACCCCATGGAGAACAAGAAAAGTCAACCATTAAGGTTAAGCAACTGAGCAAACAAAGATATGTTCCTCTAAGACTGGCTGTTTGTCAAAAGTGTTGTTAAAATGTTGCCTTGTCACAACTAACCAAGTGTGGTTTAGCAAAAAGACACGTGGGGCTGGATACAGTGGCACTGTGAATTCCCATATGAGCTCTGTCACTGCTAACTCAATCATTTATTGGACTCATTCTTAACACCACAGAAACGGATGAGGAAATCAATCAGTGAATTTTATTCATTCAATCAGCGAGCATTTACTGGGAACATACTCACAGTCAGCCATTGACATTTATTGAGGATACAGAGCAGAATAAGTCAAGGTCCTTTCTCTTGAGGGACTCATATATTCTAGCAAGAAGGGCAGACATGAAGCAGAGAATTGTCTGTGAAAAGCTAAATTCATGGAGAAAGAAGAATGTCATTGATCCTGCATAAAGGAATCAGAAAAGCTTTCACATAGGGGATAACATTTACCAGGTCTTAATCAAAGTGTGAGTCTGAAAGTGGATGGAGGGTGTATAGAGGGCTATAACAACATTCCAGGTAGAGTATACAATGAGCAGAGGTGTGAAAACCTGATAGGCCTTTGCCATATTCAAGAAATGGTGAGAAGACTGGTGTGGCTGGAATGGGTTGGGGTTGGGGTAACTGTCCAGAGATATAGTTGGAAGGGAAGGCTGTGCTGATAGTCAAATATCATGCTAAAGTGTTCATATATGATATGGTTTGGCTCTGTGTCCCCACCCAAATCTCATCTTGTATTGTAGTCCCATGATTCCTACATGTTTTAGGAGGGACCCAGTGGGAGATAATTGAATCATGGGGTCAGTTTCCCCCATACTGTTCTCCTGGTGGTGAAAAAGTCTCATGAGATCTGGTTGCATCAGAGGTTTCTGCTTTTGTGTCTTCTCTCATTCTCTCTTTGCCTGCCGCCATCCATTTAAGACGTGACTTGCTCTTCCTTGCCTTCCACCATGATTGCGATGTTTCCCCAGCCACAGGCAACTGTAAGTCCAATTAAACCTCTTTCTTTTGTAAATTGCCCAGTCTTGGGTATGACTTTTTCAGCAGCATGAAAATAGATTAGTACAATGTCCTATCCTGAAAGCAGTGGAGGAGTATTAAAGATTTTTATGGCAGAAATGACATGCTAGGATTACATTAACTTTGACAATGAGATTCCCATATGTTTGAATCAATCCAAATATAATCAGTAACTCATCAAACTGGCATAGAATAACAAAAGAACTTGACTGCTCTATCACTTATTAGCAATGTGACCTTAAGTAATTAACTTAGCCTCTCTGTAAGGCTTCTTAAGCATAAAATGGGTATAACAATCGTTTGCATTTTATGTACACATAGAATTGAGTATGATTTCTGTAAATATTAGTTGCGGTGGTTTTCTAAATCTAAAGCTATTATTATTATGATTCATGGGCACCTGCTTTCTATTACTATTAATAATAGTAACACCAACAATAATAATAGTTATGTTTATTGGGGGCCTACCATATGCCAGTTAACATTTACATTATTAATATTTTAATTTTTATAATGTCCTTAAGGGACAGATATTGTAATTCCTATTTTATAAATAAGGAAAATGAGGTTCAGAGACACTAAATACTTTGGCCCACAGTCAACAGAGTCAGTATTTAGTGAAGCCTGAAATGAAAGTACTTGTTCCATTCTACCATGCTATTTCTTGGCTTAGATAAATGACATATTTCTCCAATAACCTGAGCCAAAGATATTTTTGAAGTCATAATTTAATTAGAAGACAGGAACGCTGTGCCATGAGGGCTAAAGGTAATGCTATCTTTTCTTCTTTAATTTGCTACTGTATGGACCAGTAAAAAGGCAAAGATTCTTTACTATGAAAGTTGGTTCATACCTTATCCTGACCTGTTTACCTCCTGACCAGATGTTCAGTGTCCATATTTCTACTGCCTTTTGCATTTTTTCCTCTTTCATGTAGCAAGCACACAGCACAAATCTAACACCTTGGACCATGTTGTGTTTTGGGTGAATGTAATTTGGGTGAATAAAAGTCTTATGACCCACCACCCACTTCTCATGTCTTCTGTTGGAACTTGATATTCAGGCACACATGAGAATGCCTGTCCATATTTGGGGAGAGTCAGGAAAGAAATTCTTCTGGGGCCCCTGTTACTGAGCCTTATAGCTATATATCACGAAATTTTAGGTTCCTGAGCTATTAAAAATGCCTATTTGCTCATCATTTCAGAATCATTTCTATCAAGACTTCTCAGTAGGAACCTTCAGAGAGCAACAGAGTGAGTGGCAGGATGAAGGCATTATGAATATCTCACTCTGAATCCACAAAAATTAGTGCCAGGAAGATAGACCAAGAACTCCAAACTTGGTCTTTCTGATGATGCTCATTTGTCAAGTGGCAGTGCGGCACAGTGGTGACAAGAGCATTGGGCATTGTGGCTAAAGGCACTGGTCTGGAGTCAGACGGGATTTGAGTTTTACTTTTTTTTTTTTTAACTGCATGATCTGGGGCCGGTTATTTAACTTTTAAAATTAATTTTGTTTTCTTCATTTTAAATTGGAAGAATTAATACTTTGCAGGATTGTTATAATGACTAAGTGAAATAGGAGATATGAAGTGCCTAGGATAGTACCTTACACCCAGAAGGTGCCCAATAAGTGGATGCATCCTGCCCTAATTATTACATATTAATTACATATCTTCTCTGACTACAGTGTTCAGATTTAATCGAAGAGTGGGCAAATCTCCATTCCACAAGCTGCTGCTATGAAGACAGACACAACTTAATGATTTGAAAGTATTATTTATGAAAGACAAATATAACATGAGTTATCCATTGTTTTCCTTTTGAATTATTTATGAGGTGTTTGATAATAGGAATTCAGATCAGTCCGAATAAAAGCTGTGAGTTGATGTTTGCTGCATCATACTTAAAAAAATTGACTAGCTTGAGAAAACATTATTTCACAAACTGCATTCTCACTTAATGATTTAATCACTAAGGATACATGTTAACAATCACTCTAAATAAGCTCTCGAAAGAAAAATATACTGCTTCTCACTACTCACCCAACAATCTGTGGCTTGGCTTTTTGGAAGTAAGTGATCATTTAGGAAAAAAAAATTAACTTGTAGCAAAATCCCAGGAAATATGGAAAAGCAAAAGAAAAGAGCCTCAAGTAACGAACTGAAAGTAGGGACCCAAATATAGAGTGGATTCCCCTTCCTAGATGTCTGTAACATCCTTAGGAAAAAAATACTGTCAGGGGAACTATGAGCAGATTTATTTCAAATTTGAGAAATATCATAGACTTTTATCCACCATTACCCCCGATACACAAAAGGTAATTAAGGCCCAGAAATATTAAATAACTTGCTTAAGGCTATGCAACTAAAGATGGTGAAGAGGAAACTCTGAAGAAAGCCTCAACTATGATT
>NW_016806642.1:539313-546028 GCF_001698545.2 Rhinopithecus bieti
TTTTTTTTTTTTTTTTTTTTGGTATGCTGCTGCTTTTACTAGTCCTACACAGGAGCTGGCATTTAGCATCATTTCCATTCTAGCTGGAGAAGAATATTTAAACAGCAATAATGTTACCTATCAGTTCATAGTTCCCATAAATTATATCAGTACTCTTAGAGAATTTTCTAAGATTCTGATCTTGAAAAAGGGAATTGTGGCAGAAAGTATTGCTCGACTGTGTATTAATAATAGCCACCTGACCCTACCAACAAAGCCTTGAATTTCTTCACAGGATGAGTTGCAAGTACCCAAGAGTAAGTGAGTTTACAGTGAAGCTAGTAAAGGTTACACTGAAGCTAGTCAGGGCCCCTCCCTTGCGTGACTACAACGAAGCTACTAGCCATGACTCCAGTGAAGCTAGTCAGAGCCCCTTCCTAGCATGGCTGCTTGCAAGAGTGTATGTGGGGGGGCCCTAACAAGTTGATGTTTGGAATTTTCTATTCTTCTACTTAAAGAACCTTCAAGTTTTACAAAGACTGGATCCACCCATGTGCCTAGGAATGGTGGACTCTTACCCCAGATCTAAGAGATGAAACATGATTGATATAAGCCATTCAGAGAAATAGTTTTCTTTGCAAGTAGTTTGCTCTAGAGAAAGTCTGCTGACAGCTTACGGAGATAACATTGCTTCAGGATAAAATAAAGAACTATATAAAGAAAAGGCTTTTCATACCCTCTACCCCAACATCATCCTCTCTTTTCTTGCAGACCTTATTGTGTGATGCTCTGAGCTATGTAAACTATCTTAAAACCATAAAAAAAGACAAGATACTAACACACAAGCCAACTGATCACCCTGATATAATTGGGTTGCTGGAACAATCCTGGGACTTCTTATCACCAAATTCCCTGTAAATAATGGATATAGCTATTCCTTATGAATATAACTGCAATTTGTTTGTTGTCCATTTACCATTTGATGTATGTTTGGGTGATTTCCAGTTTATGGCTATTATGAAAAGAAGCCACTATGAGCTAGTCTGTGTGTAGGCCTATGTCTTAATTTCTGTCAGGTAAGTAACTTTGTGGTAGAATCAATGGGCCCTATGGTAAGTGTATGTTCAACTGTATAAGAAATGACCAAACTGTTTTCCAAAGTGGTTGTACCATTTTGCATTCCTACAGCAATGTATGAGAGTTCCAGTTGCTCAATTTCCTTGCCAATACTTAATACTGTCAGTGTTTTTAACTTTAGCCATTCTGTGGTATGATGGTGATTCCACTCATTATGGTTTTAATTAGTCTTTCCCTAATTACTAATGATGCTGAGCATTTTTCTTGGGCTTATTTGCCCTTCCTATAGCCCTCTAAATATTCAGGTTCTTTTCTTTTTAGAAACATAAAAGTTGTTTATATTGCCTGATTACAAATTATTTGTGAGATATATGTTTTGCAAATATTTTCTCTTGGTATACATTTACCTTTTCGTATTCTTTTTGTCACTGTCAATGTTTATTTATTTATTTATTTAATTTCAATAGTTTTGGGGGAACAGATGGTGTTTGGTTACAAGGATAAGTTCTTTAGCAGTGATTTCTGAGATTTTGGTACACCCACCCAAGCAGTGTAAACTACACCCAGTGTGTAGTCCTTTATCCCTCATTCCCACTCCCACGCTTCCCCCCAGGTCGCCAGAGTCCATTATATCATTCTTATTCCTTTATGTCCTCAGAGCTTAGCTCCTACTTATAAGTGAGAACATACAACATTTGGCTTTCCATTCTTGAGTTACTTCACTTGGAATAATGCTCTCCAACTCCACCCAGGTTGCTGCAAATGCCATTATTTCATTCTTCTTTATGGCTGAGTAGTATTACACTGCTATTTGATTATATAATTATATACATATATACACAATATACATGTGATTATACAGATATATATAATCAAATGTAAATCAAAACCAGAATGTTTTGCAATACAATTCAAAACCACAATGTGATGCCACCTTACTCCTGCAAGAATGACCAAAATTCAAAAATCAAAAAGTGTTGCCAAGGATGTGGTGAAAAGGAACACTTTTACACTACTGATGAGAATGTAAATTAGTCCAACCACTATGGAAAAAAGTGTGGAGATTCCTTAAAGAACTAAAAGTAGAACTACCATTTCATCCAGAAATCCCTCTACTGGGTATCTACCCAAAGGAAAATAAGTTGTTATATGAAAAAGACACTTGTACAAGCATGTTTACAGCAATACAACTTACAATTGCAGAAATATGGAACCAGCCTCAATGCCCATCAACCAGTGAGTGAGTAAAGAAATGTGATATATATATATAATATATATACCACATAATATATAAAAGTAATAATAGTTCATTGTATCATTCTTATGCCTTTGCATCCTCACAGCTTAGCTCCTACATATCAGTGAGAACATACGATATTTGGTTTTCCATTCCTGAGTTACATCACTTAGAATAATAGTCTCAAGTTTCATCCAGGTCACTGCAAATGCTGTTAATTAATTTCTTTTTATGGCTTGTGTAGTATTCCATCATATATACATATATATCACAGTATCTCTATCCACTCGGTTTTTGATGGGCATTCTGTTTGTTTCCACAATTTTGCAGTTGTGAATTGTGCTGCTATAAACATAGGTCTACAAGTGTCTTTTTCATATGATGACTTATTTTCCTCTGATTAGATACCCAGTACTGGGATTTCTGGATCAAATGATACTTGTACTTTAATTCTTTAAAGAGTCTCCACCTCCACACTTTTTCCATAGTGGTTGTACTAGTTTACATTTCCACCAGCAGTATAAAAGAGTATCCGTTTCACCACTTCTTTGCCAACATTTTATAATTTTTTTAATTTGGCCATTCTTGCAGGAGTAAGGTGTTATTGCACTGTGGCTTTGATTTGCACTTCCCTGATCATTAGTGATGTTGAACTTTTTTTATACGTTTGTTGGCCATTTATCTGTCTCCTTTTGAGAATTGTCTGTGCATCTCCTTAGCCCACTTTTTTATGGGATTATTATTATTTGTTGTGTTGTTGCTGATTTGTTTGAGTTCCTTGTAGATTGTGTATATTAGACCTTCATCAGATGAATCATTAGTGAATAATTTCTCCCACTCTAAGAGTTGTCTGTTTACTCTGATTATTATTATTATTGTTATTATTATTTTGCTGCACAGAAATATTTTAGTTTAATTAAGTACCATCTATTTATCTTTGGTTTTGTTATATTTTCTTTCAGGTTCTTGGTCATGAACTCTTCCTAAGTCAAAGTCTAGAAGAGCTTTTCTGATGTTATCTGCTAGAATTTTTATGGTTTCAGATGTTAGATTTAAGTATTTGATCCATCTTGAGGTGATTTTTGTGCACGGTGAAACATGAGGATCCAGTTACATTCTTCTACATGTGGCTTGCCAATTATTCCAGAATCATTTGTTGAATAGGGTGTCCTTTCCCCGCTTTATGTTTTTGTTCACTTTGTCAAAGATCAGTTGGCTGTTGGTATTTGGCTTTATTTCTGGGTTCTCTATTTGGTTCCATTGGCCTATGTGCCTATTTTTATACCAGTATCATGCTGTTTGGTAACTAAAGCCTTATAGCTAGTTTGAAGTTGGGTAATGCAATACCTCCAAATTTATCCTTTTTGCTTAGTGTTGCTTTGGCCATGTGGGCTCTTTTTTGGTTCCACATGAATTTCCGGATTCTTTTTTTTAGCTCTGTGAAGAATGATGATGGTATTTTTTATGGGAATTTCACTGAATTTATAGACTGGCTTTGTCAGTATGGCCATTTTCACAGTATTGATTCTACTTATCCATGAGCATGGCATGTATTTCTATTTGTTTGTGTCATCTATAATTTCTTTCAGCAATGTGTTGTAGTTTTCCTTGTAGAGATCTTTCACTTCCTTGGTTAGGTATACTTGTAAGTATTTTAATTTATTTTATTTTTGCAGCATTTGTAAAAGAGTTTGAGTTCTTGATTTGATTCTCAGTTTGGTCACTATTAGTGTATAGCCGTGCTACTAATTTGTGTATATTGATTTTGTATCTGAAACTTTACTGAATTCATTTATCAGCTATAGGAGCTTTTTGGATGAGGGTTTCCTAGGTATATGATCATGTCAAGTCATGGTGAGCAGTGACAATTTAACTTCCTCTTTACTGATTTGGATGCCCTTTATTTCTTTCTCTTGTCTGATTGCTCTGGCTAGGACTTCCAATACTATGTTGAATAGGAATGGTGAAAGTGGACATCCTTGTCTTGTTCCAGTTCTCAGGGGAAATGCTTTCAACTATTTCTCATTCAGCACAACATTGGCTTTGGGTTTTTCATATATGGCTTTTATCACCTTAGTATGTCCTTTCTATACCAATTTTGCTGAGGGTTTTAATCATAAAGTGATGCTGGATTTTGTCAAATGCTTTTTCTGCATCTATTGAGATGACAATATTGTTTTTGTTTTTAATTCTGTTTACATGGTGTATCAAATTTATTGACTCACATATGTTAAACCAACCCTGCATCCCTGAAATGAAACCCACTTAATTATGGTATGTTATCTTTTTGATATGCTGTTGGATTCAGTTAGCTAGTGTTTTGTTAAGGATTTTTACCTCTATGTTCTTCAGAGATATTGGTCTGTAGTTTTCTCTTTTTTTATGTCCTTTCCTGGTTTTGGCATTAGGATAACACTGGCTTCATAGAGTGATTTAGGAAGAATCCCCTCTTTCCCTGTCTTTTGGAATAGCTTCAGTGAGGTTGGTACTAGTTCTTTCTTGAGCGTCTGATAGAACTCAACTGAGAATCTGGACTTTTTTGTTGACATTTTTTTTTAATTACTGTTTTAATCTCAATACTTGTTATTGGTCTATTCAGACTTTCTATTATTTCCTAGTTTAATCTAGGAGGGTTTTATATTTCCAGGAATGTATCTATCTCCTCTAGGTTTTCTAGTTTGTATATATAAAGGTGTTCATAGTAGCCTTGAGTGATCTCTTGTATTTCTGTGGTATCAGTTGTAATATCTCCCATTTAGTTTTTAATTGGGCTTATTTTCCTGGTTAATCTCAGTAATGGTCTATCTATTTTGTTTATTTTTTCAAAGAACCAGCTTTTTATTTCATTTATATTTTGTGGCTTTTTGTTCTAATTTCATTTATTTCTGGTCTGATCTTTGTTATCTCTTTTCTTCTGCTGTGTTTGGGTTTGATATGTTCTTCTGTCTCTAGTTCCTTGAGGTGTGAGCTTAGATTGTCTATCTGTGCTTTCTCAGACTTTTTGATGTAGGCATTTGATACTATGAACATTCCTCTTAGTACTTCTTTTGCTGTATCCCAGAGTTTTTCATAGGTTGGGTCACTATTATCATTTAGTTTAAAAAATTTTAAATTTCCATCTTCATTTTATTATTGACCTAAAGACTATTCAGGAGCAGATTATTTAATTTTCATGTATTTGTATAGTTTCAAGGTTCCCTTTTGGAATTAATTTCTAATTTTATTCCACTGCAGTCTGAGAGACTACATGATATAATTTCTATTTTCTTAAATTTATTAAGGCTTGTTTTGTAGCCTATCATATGATTTATCTTAGAGAAAGTTCCATGTATTAATAAATAGAATGCATATTCTGCAGTTGTTGGGCAGAATATTCTGTATATATCTGTTAAGTTCATTTGTTCTAGGATATAGTTTAAATCCATTGTTTCTTTGTCGACTTTCCATCTTGATGACCTGTCCAGTGCTGTCAGTGGAGTACTGAGGCTCACCACTATTATTGTGTTGTCATCTACTGCATTTCTTAGGACTAGTAGTAATTGTTTTATAAATTTGAGAGCTCCAGTGTTAGTTGCATATATACTTAGGACTGTGATATTTTCTTATTGGACTAATTGTTTTATAATTATATAATGTCCCTCTTTTTCTTTTTTAACTGTTTTGCTTTAAAGTCTGTTTTGTCTGATATAAAAATAGCCATTCCTGCTCGCTTTTGGTTTCCATTTGCATGCAATATCCTTTTTCCACCCCTTTACCTTAAGTTTATGTGAGTCCTTATGTGTAAGGTGAGTCTCTTGAAGACAGCGAATGCTTGGTTAGTGAATTTTTATCCATTCTGCCATTCTGTATCTTTTCTGTGCAGCATTTCATCCATTTACATTCTATGTTAGTATTGAGATGTGAAGTACTGTTCTCTTTATCATGCTAGTTGTTGCCTGAATACTGTGGGTTTTTTTTTTCATTGTGTTATTGTTTTATAGGCTCTGTGAAATTTATACTTTAAGCAGATTCTATTTTGGTGTATTTTGAGTTTTGTTTCAAGAGATAGAATTCCTTTTAGCCTTTCTTCTAGTGCTAATTTGATAGGGGTGAATTCTCTCAGCAATTGTTTGTCTAAAAGAGACTATCTCTCAGCTGGGTGTGGTGGCTCATGCCTATAATCCCAGCACTTTAGGAGGCCAAGGAGGGTGGATCACGAGGTCAGGAGATTGAGACCATCCTGGCTAACATGGTGAAGCCCCGTCTCTACTGAAAAGTAAAATACAAAAAATTAGCTGGGTGTAGTGGCGGGTGCCTGTAGTCCCGGCTACTTGGGAGGCTGAGGCAGGAGAATGGTGTGAACCCAGAAGACAGAGCTTGCAGTGAACCAAGATTGCACCACTGTGCTCCAGCCTGGGTGATAGAGAGAGACTCTGTCTCCAC
>NW_016806642.1:546210-552137 GCF_001698545.2 Rhinopithecus bieti
AAAAAAAAAAAAAAAAAAAAAAAAAAAAAAAAAAAAAAAAGACTCTCTCTCCTTCATTTATGAAGTTTAGTTTCTCTGGATACAAAATTCTTGGCAAAACAAAATAATTATTTTATTTAAGGAGGCTAAAGATAGGACCCTAATCCCTTCTGGATTGTAGAGTTTCTGCTGAGAAATCTGCTGTTAATCTGATAGGTTTTCCTTTATAGGTTACCCGATGTTTTTGCCTCAAAGCTCTTAAGTTTCTTTTCTTTGTCTTGACTTTAGATAACCTGATGACTATGTGCCTAGGTGATGATATTTTTGCAATAAATTTCCCTGGTATTCTTTGAGCTTCTTGAATTTGGATGTCTAGATCTCTAGCAAAACTAGAAAAGTTTTCCTCAGTTATTCCCTCAAATATGTTTTCCAAACTTTTAGATTTATCTTCTTCCTCAGGAACACCAATTATTCTTAGCTTTGGTCATTTAACATAAGTCCAAACTTTTTGGAGGTTTTGTTCATTTTTTAAAAATTATTATTTGTCTTTGTTGAATGGAGTTAATTCAAAAGCATTGTCTTCAAGCTCTGATGTTGTTTTTTCTACTTGTTCATGTCTATTGTTGAAACTTTCCAGTGTATCTTGCATTTCTCTAAGTGTGTCTTTCATTTCCAGGAGTTGTGATTGTCTTTTCTTGATGATATCTATTTCTCTGGAGGCTTTTTCATCCATACCCTTTATTTTTAAAAAAATTTCTTTAAGTTGGTTTTCACCTTTCTCTGGTACCTCCTTAAGTAGTTCAATAATCAACATCTAAATTCTTTATCTGGCACTTCAGAGATTTTGTCTTCGTTTGGATCCATTGCTGGAGAGCTAGTGTGATATTTTGGTGGTGTTATACAACCTTGGTTTGTCATATTACAAGAATTACTTTTCCGGTTCTGTCTCATTTGGGTAGACTGTTTCAGTGGAAAAATCTGGAACATAAGAGCTGCTATTCAGATTCTTTTGTGCCACCAGGTGATCCCTTGATGTGGTGCTTTCCTCCTTACTCTAGGGATGGGGCTTCTTGAGAGCCAGACTACAGTGATGGTTACTGCTCTTCTGAGTCTAGCCACAAAGCAGGGCTACTGGGCTCCATGCTGGTGTTGGGGAATGTCTGCAAAGAGTTCTGTGATGTGATCCATCTTCAGGTCTCTCAGCCATGGATACCAGCACCTGCTCTGGTGGACATGGCAGGTGAGTGAAGCGGACTCTGTGGGAGTCCTTGGTTGTAGATTTGTTTTGTGTACTGATTTCCTCAAATGCTGGTTTGCACATGAAAATCAATTGTTTTGGTATCATTTATTGGGTCTTTTCAACAAGTCCATTCATTACCTTGGCAGTTTTGTAAAAAAATCAAGTGAAGTTGTCACATGGACAGACTTAGGACCTCTGGTTAGCCAGGGTGTTGCAGGTGATGGAATTGGCTGTTGTTTTCTCCTTCTTTGGAGCAAGTTTCTGTTATGAGTTGCTTGAATGGCTTGAGTTGGTTGGCCTCCAGCCAGGAGGTGATGCTTTCAAGAGAGCATCAGCTGCAGTAGTAGAAGGGGGATATAATATTGCCCTACATTGGCCAGCATAAGTACCCAGGTTTCTCAGGCAATGGGCAGGACCATAGAGCTCCCAGGAATTTACGACTTTTGTCTCCAGCTACCAGGGTGGTTAGAGAAAAACCATCAGGCAGGGGCAGGGTTAGGCAGGTCTGAGCTCAAACTCTCCTTGGGCAGAGCTTGCTGTGTCCACTGTGGGGGATGGGAGGGTGATTCTCAGACCAATGGAGTTATGTTCCTAGGTGGATTATGGCTGTCTCTGCTGCGTCATACAGGTTGCCAGGGCAGTGGTGGAACGCCGGCAGTGACAAGCTTCACCCAACTATCATGCAGCCAGCAAGTCCAGTCTCACTCCCACCGTGCCCCACCAACAGTACCCAGTTTATATCCAGGCAGCCAGCAAGCAGAGCTGAGATCTTGCCCCAGGCTACAAGCCACTCCACTGAGAAAGCAAGCAGTTCTTTCTCAGTGAGAAAGCAAGAGAAAGTCTTGCCCCTCCCCACCTGCCCTCATCTTTGGCTGTGGCTTCTGTGCTGATATCTCCACTTCACCTCCCCCAACCCACGAATTCTGCTCAGGAAAATTCAAGCTCAGTTGAAATTATTACAAAGTTCTGCTAGACGTTTCCTTAACCCTGTGACCCCTCCCCAATTCCACTGGCTGCTTTCCCCAAGGACTCCATGAAATATGGCCAAGAATGGGTTCCTTGGGCATGAGCTGGGTAGTGACTTCAGGGTTCTTCCCACTGCTTCTTCTACTTTTATATTTCGCTTGGCTCTCTAAGTCCATTTTAGTTCTAGGTAAGGTTAAATCCTTCTCCCATGATCTGGATTTTTAGATTTCCCAGTGAAGATGTGTGTTTTGAGGCAGACTTTTCTCCCTGTCACTTTGGGGACTCACAGTGTTTTGGCTCTCTTGTGGAGTTTGCAGTGGCAAGTCACATTTTTCAAAGAGTCCGTGAAAGGATCACTCAGTTTTTTCAGTATGTTCTTGTGGTGGTTCTTAGAGCAAAAGTTCACAATGTGAGTCTCCACATGCTTTTCTGTCCATCCAACTGGGAGCTGCATGTTAGTCCTGTCTCCTATTTCCAATTTTTCCTAAACTCCCACCTTTTCATACTCTGAATGGGATCTTTTGGAGAGTAAAGTTTTAATTTTAAAGAAGTTCAATATATTATTATCTTTCTGTTGTGCTTTGTGTTTTTAGTGTCCTATTTAAGAAATCTGTGCCTAACCTAAAGATATAATCTTTTTTCTGCTATAGGTTATTCTATAAATGTCATAGTATTTGCTCTTAAATTTGTGTCTATAATCTATTTCAAGTTCACTTTTATAAAGTGTTAATAAAAGGTTAAAATTTGTTTACCCATGAAAATCCAATTGTTTTGGTATCATTTATTGGATATTCTCAACAAGTCCATTAATTACCTTGACAGTTTTGTAAAATATCAATTGACCTTATAAGCATTGTCTAATTTCAGACTTTCTAGTTTGTTCCATTGACCTACATGCCTGCCTTTCCCCATACCGCACTGCCTTGTTTGCTGTACCTTTATAATAAGTTTTGCACTCACTTAGTAAATGTCCTCCAACTTTGCTTTTTTTGTTGTTGTTTTCTATTTTAATTCCTTTGCATGAATTTTAGACTAAGCTTGTCAATTTTCATGAAGAAAGCTTGTTGAAATTTTGATTAGTACTGAATTGAATCTACAGAATACTTAAGGTAAAATTGACATCTTAAAAATACTTTGTTTTCTGATACATGAACATGAGCTATATCTCTGTTTAGGTCATCTTGAGTTTCTCACAGTTGGTTTTCAATGGAGAAGTCTAATACCTATTTACCCCAAAATATTTCATATTGTTCAATGCTGTAGCAAATAATATTTTTACTTTAATTTCCAATTGTTTCTTTTACTATATAAAATACAATTGATGTTTGTATATTGATCTTATGTCCTACAAATGGGCTAAACATAATTATTAGTTCTAGTAGCATTTTGAAAATGTCTTCAGATTTTGGCAGAGACCATGATATCATGTGCAAATTAAGACAGTTTTTATTTCTTCTTTTCTAATCTCAGTGCCATTTGTTTCTTGTGTTTTGTTTTTAATACATTAGCTAGGACCACCAATACAATATTAAATACAAGTAGGGAAAGAGAATATTCTTGCCTCACATGAGAAATAATTTATATTTGTTTATTTATTTATTTGTTTATTGAGATAGATTCTCACTTTGTCACCCAGGCTGTAATGCAGTGGCACAATCACAGCTCACTGCAGCCTTGACCTCCAGGGCTCAAGTGATCATTCCACCTCAGCCCCCCAAGTAGCTGGCACCGCAGGCACACATCACTATGCCCGGCTAAGTTTTAGTAGAGATGGGATTTTGCCATGTTGCCCAGGATGGTCTCGAACTCCTAGCTCAAATGATCCAATGGCCTTGACCTCCCAAAATGCTGGGACTCCAGGCATTAACCATTGTGCTCAGGCAGAACTTAGTCTTTCATCATAATATTGGCTATAAGTTTTCAGAAATTTTCTTTTCAGGTTGAAGTAGTACTTTTCTATACCTAGTATTCTGAGGATTTTCATTGTGAAAAGTGTTGAATCTTTTAAGTGCTTTTTTTGCATCTATTGAGATGATACTAAGGATTTCCCTTTCTGTCTGTTAGCATAGCAAGTTCCAGTGACTGATTTCTGAGTATTAAACCAATCATGTATTTTGGTGAGAAATTCTACTTGGTTATAAAATATTATCTTTTGATACACTTGTGAATTATATTTGCTAAAATCTTGTTAGGAAATTTGCATCTATATTCATTAAAGTTATATATTGTTGCTATGTCTTTGGTTTTAGTATCAAAGTAATACTGACTTCAAAGAATGAGATAGAATTTATTCCCACCTTATTTATTTTTTGAAAGAGTTTATGTATCATTCATATTATTTTTCTCTAAATGTTTGATAGAATTTACCAGTGAAATCATCTGAGTGCACCGTTTTGCTGTCAGTAAATTTTTAATCAAAAATGTAATTCTTTAACAGAGATTGGACTGTTTGGTTATTTATTTTTCCTCAGTAAGTTTTGATAGAATATGTTTTCATGGAATTTGCCCATTTTTTCTACATTTTCTAATTTATTGATATAAAGTCTTTGCAACATCGCCTTACTATTCTTTTAATGTTTCTAGAATATATAGTGATATCAATTCTCTCATTCATGATATTGGCAATTTTTGTCAATTTTTGTCTTCTGTCTTCTTTTCTTGGTAAGTTTGGATAGGGAATTATCAATCCTATTAATCTTCTCAAGTAACTAGCTTTTGGTTGCACTGATATTTCTCTATTGATTTTTTTTTCTATTTCACCATTTTCTGTGCTGATTATTTATTTCATCTGCTTAGTTGGATTCCATTTGCTCTTCCATTTATAATTTCTTTAAAGTGGAAGCTAAGATCATTGACTTGAGAACTTTCTGCTTTCCTAGTATAGACATTTTGTACTATAAATTTCCCTCTTAATTCAGCTCTGGTGGCATCCACAAATTTTGATATGTTTTATTTTTATTTTCATTCAGTTCAAGGTATTTTTTAATTATGCTTTTGATTACTTTTTAGTTCATGGAGTATTTAGAATTGTGTTATTTAGTTTCCAAATATTTCGGGTGTTTCCAGATGTTTTTAATTATTGATTTCTAATTTAATTTCACTGTGGTCGAAGAACATAGTTTGTATGACTTAAATAATTTTAAAATTTATATAGACTTGCTTTATGGCCACCAATATGGTCTATGTGGGTAAACATTCTATGTTAACTTGATAAAACTATCTATTTTGCTGTTGTTGGGTGGAACATTATATAAATGTCAATTAGGTCAAATTGATTGACAGTGTTGTACAGATTTTATATACCTTTACTCATTTTTGTCCACTTGGTCTATCAATTATTGAGAAAGGGGCATTGAAATACTCAAGTGCAACTGTTGATGTGTCTACAGGTTTTGCTCTGTGTATTTGAGTATCTAGGATTGTTGCATAGATCTTTAGGGTTGTTAAGTCCTCTAGATGAACTGATCCCTTTATTATTAAGAAATGATCTTTTCGTCCCTGGTAATATACTTTCAAATTGACTTTGATATTAATAGAGCTACATAAGCTTTCTTTCGATTACTGTTGGCAAATGTATTTTTTACCATCTTTTACTTTTTTTTTTTTTTGAGACTGAGTTTGGCCCTGACGCCCAGGCTGGAGTGCAGTGTGGCGCGATATCGGATCACTGTAAATTCCACCTCCTGGGTTCACGCCTTCCAAGTAGCTGGGACTACAGGTGCCGCCCCCCCTAAACCCCCCC
>NW_016806642.1:553394-575161 GCF_001698545.2 Rhinopithecus bieti
AAAAAAAAAAAAAAAAAAAAAAAAAAAAAAAAAAGATAACTGAGAATTTTCTCTAGGGGGCTAGTAATTTTGAAAATATAAAACCAATACTCTTCTCAGGATGTATAGTGAGTCTTGTAATATATCTCATATCTTCAGAGGACTAAAAGTGGATTAAAAAAATAAAAATTCCAGACAAAGCAGGAAAGACTTATTGAACTCTATGATGTCACATGATAGTGTGGATTGATTAACTTTCCTCAATGAATTGATTTGGTACAAGCAAAAATCTTATGGCTCAAACTCATTATATTTTATCATAAATAGATACAAATGTGTATATTTTATTATTTTAAAAAGTAATACTGATAATTCAGAGAAGTTATCACATATAATTCAGAAAATGTCCTTGCAGAAAAACTGAGAATAGATGTGGGTGGGGAGTATGAGTGTGGCAGGATAGGGGATCCCAAATATCATATTATCTCTGATGGGAGACAGAGAGAGAGAGACAGACAGACAGAGAGAGAGGGAGAGACCTGGAGAAAATCAGCTGTAACTGGCTCCATCCTGAAGCTGTCATCTTTTGGCAAGGTTACAAGGATGTCTTTTCATCGCAATGTACAACAGAAAAAAAGAGTTATCTGTTAATAACTGTGGTGACAGTGATCTAATGAAACACATAGAAGCAGCAGCTTGCAAAGGAAACAGTCACCAAAAAAAGAAGACTCTATCTTCCTTTGTTATTAAATAGATAATACATGCACAGAATGGCACAGCCAATTAACTTCCTTTAATAAACAAAATCTATTTGATGGGTTATGGTAAGGCAATGTATAAGGTCAGATAAAGCAGCACCAGATGAAAATAAACCCAAAAGGTGCTATTATGATATAATTTCTGCCCAGGACATTTCATACAGCCACAGGTCACTTAGGACTCATTGTTTTATAATATGTACATCCTCTCCAATGCATCCTATTAATTCCTCTTTTGAAAATTTAATCCCTATCTTGGAGATTACAAACCACTGTCATGGTAGTTTACCAAAAAGGTATCAGACAAAATAGCACCACCAAAGGTTAGAAGAGATAGAGCTCTTCAAGGGCCCAAGAGTCACCATGACTCTGACGGCATGTTTCTAATCATTCTGGAAATAAGAAGGAACTACACAATACAAAGCTCTACTCAATACTACTCAATAGTTCTGCTTTGTTGCTCCCAACAACCCTGTGTTTCAGATCTGCCACAATACCAGCCAATCCCTAAATATACTGCAAATATACTTTCCAGCTTCTCTGCCTATATAAATATTATTCTCTTCATAAGAAGCCCTTTGTCTTATCCTTCAGCATGCAGCTCACCTGTTAGATCCTCTCTGAATCTTCCATTTTTCCCCAACTCACACCACTGAATTCTTCTGAGCTGCTGAGTTTGTGCTTAGCTCTCACAGAAACTTACATTGCAATTGCTTGCTTTGATAGCAAGTGTTTCACTTTTAAAGTGGTTCTTGTTTAATATATTTATGTTTATTATATGCATACATCTTTTCACAAAGATCTTGAGGTGGCTTATAATAAAAGAAACTGACATCAAATATTTACATAAAAATAGAAAACTAGGACCAGAGAAAAGAAGAATATAAAATGTCAAATCTAAGAACAACAAAGTTGTCCTGCTGAGGTTTCAACTATTTCTGTGAGCTTCTTAGAATCTGCTGTAAAAAGATTCTCATCAGAAAGGAAAGGAGGAAACTATTATTTCCATTGGTTCTTCAAGGGAAACAAAATTATCCCCAACAAGCATATAAAATAAAATTCAGTGTAGAAGATTATATGTAAAAGATCTTTGTCTTAGTCTATTTTCTGCTGCTATAACAGAATAACTGAAAGTGAGTAATTTATCAAGAAGAAAAATGTACTTTACTCATGGATCTAGAGGCTGGGAAGTACAAGCCGCAGCTAGTGAAAGCCTCCTTGCTGCATCATCATGTGATGAACAGTGGAAGGGAAAGGGAACACTCAAGCAAGATCAAGAGAGAAAGGGGCTAAGCTTACCCCCCACTTTTTTTAATCAAGAATCAACCCCCAAGGTAACTAAGCTCCTCCCACAATAATTTATCTCATCAATAATTAATCCACTGATGAGACCAGAGCCATTGTGACCTAGCACCTTTTATAGGTTCCAGTAGTGTTGCATGGGGGATTAAGTATCTGATACCTAAACTCTGGGGGACATATTCAAGCCATAGTGACTTTAGTCCACAGCAAAGGCAATGTTCTCGACATGATGGACCACAATATCTCAAATGAATTTCAAATTACTGTTTCTTATCTCTATATTCAGCATAAATAGAGCTCATAAGTTTAAAATGCAACATGGTGTTGGTGATTCTGCAATACTCTGAATCAAGATAAGCTAACAATTAGCCTTCTGATAATTTAGTTTGCTACAAAAATAGAAATCCTATAGGGTCAATATTTAAAACAGGTTTTCCTAAGGATTTTCTTCAGGCATTCTCTTACTAACAAAAGTCAGAGCTCACTAGACAAGCATTGTCAACACTGTGTGGGTATTTTCTTAATAAATAGAAGGGTGAATTGGGAAAATAATTTAGGAAGCACTATTTTAAACAAAATTAAACTCATTCATTTTGTATTGGAATTCTCAGGGAAATAAATTTGCTCATATTTATTGTAAATTTCCAAGCAGATATTATAGGTTATTGCAGTTTCCAAGTTTATGTGGTACACAAATGACACAAACGTATATGACTTGAAAAGAATCTTTTTAACACTTTTGCCAAAGGGGTCTAAGGAACATTGGACCAAGTTACAGTGCAATGCACATTTAAGGAAAGAAGGTATCAAGTTGTTACCTGTCTGCCTAGGTAACTAACACTGTATCTGAAACCACAAAAATAAAATGTTTAAAGATGGCAACTGAAGGTTAGGAAAGAAAACCATAATTATATGTCATACATCGAATGAGTTTAGAGAGGGAACATCATGCTGAGACCGCACAACCCAGACTACTATATAACCAACACTGATATAGCTCTTACCATGTTCCAAGCGGTGTTCTAAGTGCTTTGATTAAAACAACTCACTTAATTTTCCTGACAACCTTCGCATGGGTACTATTATCTCCATCTTACTGATGAGGAAACAGACATACTGAAGCTAAGTAACTTGCTCAAGGCCACACAGCTATGAGCTGAGAAGCTGGAATCTGAACCTGGGCATTCTAGTTCTAAAGTCTATAGTCTTTAGTCTAAAGTCCAGTAGTCTTTTAACTACTATGGAAAGTATGAAAAGCCTGGACCAAATGACAGGATAACTTGGCAACTTGGCTTTAAAGACTAGAGCTGTAAAAGAAATAGGTGGGCCAAAGGACAGAGTCCAACAGGTGAAGGAAACTCGTAAGTGGTTTACATCGTCATCAACTAGAGAGGTAGATTACAGGCAATATTTGAAACCTAGTGGGAAGCACTGTCATATTCCACAAGACCATCCCTTTGTGGCCACAGACATCTGGGTTCAAAACCTGTCTGACTTCAAAAGCTAGAGAAACTTCTATGGGTCTCAGTTTCCTAATATATACAAATGGTGATATAACAGCCTACTCTGGAGAGCTGTTTTGAAGATGGAAAAATTTGGGTAAAGTACTTTACATGGTGTCTGACATAAGTTGGCACTCACTGGAGCATGGCTACCATCATCAGTCAGTCCTCGTGAGGTAAGCTTGCTTGGCTCCATTTTGTAGATTAGTAAAGTATAGAGACAGATTTCAAATAACTTGTCCAAGGTCACAGAGCTGGTGACAAGAGAACAGATTAATACCCTGCTCACTTGACTTGAAATCACTGGACCACAAAAAAACAAATGATGCTGCAGTTCCTAGTCAATTTGCTGCAATAACCTAAAAGACAGACAGCATTAGCAAAAGGCAAATGAAAGAAAAAATATACTAAGGAGACATGATCAATCTGTTAGAGAGAAAAAGGTGTGCATGGCAAGAGAGAAAAATCTAGAGCTGATAAAGAATTCATGTCCATGATGAAAGCTTTATAGAAACTCATGCAGAAGGCCTTGTGAGGGTTCAGAGAGAATCCTGATGTGATATATCATTCCTCAGCTCCTGATGTGAGTTTCTACCCAGGTGCCTACACACTGATATTCAGATTCAGGAACCATTCTTTGTGTAAATGATTGTAGTTCACTTCCAAGACTTTCCAGAAAAACTTTTACATATGTGGCAATAGACTGGAAAAAGCCAAATGATTCTCCTTGCAAGAATTCATCACTCCATTTCAACAATAGCAGCAGTGCTATTGTTTAAGGAAGAATGATGTCTTTTCCACTTGACCCAGGATTTCAAAAGTAGCTGAAGGATTTTCCCCTAACATCTCTCCATGCAAGTGCCACTGAAAGTACAAATTTAGAAAGAAGTGCTTTTGAATTTAGCCTAAAAGATAGCTGCTTCCTCATAGCCATACATTTCTTCTTTTTCTGTTTGTTTATTTATTTATTTATTTATTTATTTATTTATTTATTTATTTTGAGATGGTGTTTCACTCTTGTTGCCCAGGCTGGAGTGCAATCTCTCGGCTCACCGCAACCTCTGCCTTCCAGGTTCAAATAATTCTCCTGCCCCAGCCTCCCGAGTAGCTGGGATTACAGGCATGCACCACCACACCTGGCTAATTTTATAATTTTTAGTAGAGACGGAGTTTCTCCATGTTGGTCAGGCTGGTCTCGAACTCCCGACCTCACGTGATCCACCCTCCTTGGCCTCCCAAAGTGTTGGGATTACAGGCGTGAGCCACAGAGCCTGACCCTAGCCATACATTTTTTTCTAAACTGTTGCTGGGCTGCCCTAGCTTCAATCCACTAGCCACAAACTAGAATGCAGAAATGTTCCTGAAGCGTGCATTTCTTTAGGCTGGAAATATTTTGATGGAAATGGATGATTCTTTCAAAAATCTCTAGGGTGCTTAAAATGTTCCTAAAGAATTACACTGTGGTGCTATTCTATACATTTGCAAAATCACATTTACAGAAAAGTGGAGGAAGAGACTGATAATAATAATACAATTAACAAGCCTAAACTGGGTAATCAACATTTAAAAAAAAAATCAGACAGTTGAAATCAAATAGCTTAGAATTAGTAAATGTCAAAGTTTTCCCTTTCCAGAGTGATAAAGAAAGGGAAATTTCTAACTTCAAAAATGCATAAATCATTTTGTTGATAGATATATTATGATGATGATGGAGGATTTACAGAGCCTACTCAGTTAAACCACATTTATCGTTTCAATAATGTTGCTCATAAAATAACCTAAGCTTCAGTTACCTGTCTATAAAGGTGATGGAGGATAGGGGGAGGTTGGCTCTCCAGTTCTAAAAGTCCATCATTCAATCTCAACTGACAGACAAAAAGGAACTCTATAAAATTAATTGGCATCTGGAAGAACACCCAAAATAACCTTGGGAAAAAATATTATAAAGAAACAGTTTACTTTTTCTTTAGCCAAATCTAATCCCTCCTATTTTTCTTTAAGAAAACTTCATTTCCACTGTAAAAGTATTTATAGGCCAGGCACAGTGGCTCACGCCTGTAATACCAGCACTTTGGGTGGCCAAGGTCGGTGGATCACAAGGTCAGGAGATTGAGACCATTCTGTCTAACACAGTGAAATCCCGCCTCTACTAAAAATACAAAAAAATTAGCCGGGCATGGTGGCAGATGCCTGTAGTCCCAGGTACTCGGGAGGCTGAGGCAGGAGAATGACATGAACCCAGGAGGTGGAGCTTGCTGTGAGCCAAGATCGCACCACTGCACTCCAGCCTGGCTAACAGAGTAAGACTCCATTGCAGACAAAAAAAGAAAAAAAAAGTATTTGTAAATATTCAGCTCATTAAAAAATAAACATGTCAATGAAAATTAAATTCATTGAGTTTTGCTAAACATTAATATTTTTATTTTGTTTTTTATTTTCAAATATAAATTTAACAGTTGGGTTAAATTTTTTCCTAAACATTTTTATATGATTTCATCTGTGAATAAAAAAAAGTTTTAAACAAAGCCATATTTATCAAAGTACAAAAAACGATTGTTAATATTAGCACAACTCAATTAATGCCTTCAGTATAAATATCAATGACATTATTAATCTTATAAAATAGCCATGTTAAAATGACATACTCTTTTGTGTTTCTCAAGGGGAAGGGTGGAAACAGTCTCCAACTCTCAGGAAACTCTAGGATAAAAAGTGAGGAAAAGAGGGAATATCCATTCAAGATTTTTCACCGATGGCATTCTTCAAGCAAACTTTGTCAGACTTCTCCCTTTTCTGTTTAGAGCCCATCGTCTAAAATGAGAAGAGAAGGAGGTAGGCCAGGACTGAACTGTAGACACTACCATGTGGAGACCATCTTCCTAGGCCTAAGTAATAAATCTAAAGTGCAATTTCCAAGGTCAGATTTCTCTACTCCTTCCTTCAGCAAAGATAGCTTCCTTCCACTAGACCCCCATAATGGGCAGATATCTCAAATCCCTAGGCAACTATTTGCATTTCAAGAGAAAGTAAAACCCCTCCCACCCAAAGTTCTTTCCTACATACACAGCCCTGCTATGGGTAGCACAGGTACATACTTTGACACTCTATGACATTAAATAGTAAGTCACCTCTTTAAACTTTAATTTTGTCAAATAATAGTAAGAATTGCATAGAGGCAAAGTGAAAGTTAAATGAGTTCATCCATGTGCTTGATATAATGTTGGGTACATAATGAGAACTCAGTTAAATATTAGCTACTATTACTGATAACATTTGTGTAGGAAAGCACTTTCTAAACTCTACTTTATAAAAATCTATACCTGTAAATGATGATTGCAACATCCTTGTAGGTAGAGCTTTCATTTAAACCCCATTTTATTGATAAGGAATTAAAGGCTCAGAGAGAGGTTATATAAATTATTAAATTTAATATAGAAAAAGAAAAGGCAAAGAGGTGACACAGCAGGAACCCAAACCCAGGCGTTTTAGTCTATAGGCCCCAAATCCATCTCATTACCTGATTTTATGAGATCTCTTTGTCTTTCATTGACTTGTAGCTATCTTACAACTCTGAAAATTATACATAACCAGTATCAATGCAAATAACACTTATCAATAAATACACAAATGGATTTTGACTGGTAGAGGTGCATTTACTTTTCTTCTCTCCTGGCAGAAGAAACCAGTTTGGCATTTATTAAGCAAATTCACTTAAGCATTCTAATTGCCTATAAATATTTCTGCTCTTTGGATTCTCCTTTGAACCAGTTGTAACATCTTACTTGTTTCCTCACTAATTAATCAGTTAAATAAAATCATTGGCATATGTTCATTTTATTTTTATGGAAGAGGGGAAGTCATGCTTTTAATTTTGTTTGGTTGGTTTTAATTAAACTTTCATACATGGGATATTTTGATCAATTCTCATGCCCTCCTTGGAGCACAGGGGAAGCTTTCCTGGGAAGTCACCAATGTGCAAACTTTGGTAGCAGTAAGATGACAAATATTGAGCTTGATTCACAATGTGTAAACTGTTCTGTTAGTCACACTAGAAAACTACAGTAACTTTTATTCTTATAGGTCTCCGTTGAGAAACAAATTCAGGCTTTTGTTCCACAGGTTCAGAGAGAAATAGCAGCGAGACAATCAGAACAACTTAATGAGGTCCCATTGACCTTCTCTTTTAACTTCTCTCCTTTCAATCCCACAGCATTTACGGAAAACAGAATGGTCGCTGCCTTACCATTCACCTCTAACTTGGCTCTTAACTGACCCTACTCACAGCCAATCACTTGGAGTAACTTTGCCTTTTCTAAAGTCTAGCAGCCTGGATACAAACAGAACAGAGCACCCACTGTAGATTCATGCTCCCTTGCAAACCAAGGACAGAAAATGCTGAGCCCTCAGAAGGCAGCCCTTCTCTTTTCAACCTTGCAGTGGGAAAGGAAACTCTGCTCTCTCCCCACTTCCATGGTGCTCCACTCCATCTTTCATGTTGTCCACATTTCAGGAGGGGTGTGGAGCCCTTGTACTCATTTATAAGGTAGGGAAACAGATGGGGCTGGCTTAATTTGCAAAGATAACTAGTTATCTTACAAGTACAGATGGAGTAAGTAGCATAATTATTACCGAAGAACTGGGCTCTGAGGCTGCCAGATGGTTTGGTTAAAAAAAAAAGAAGGCTGGCTGCCAGATTCACAGCAGGGACCATCCTGCTCCCGGGATATTGAAAATCACACAAATTTAAATCACCCTGGCTACTTCTCTAGTACTCTGTTTCTCCATAAATCTAACCCTTCTCTGTGGCTGCATAAGAAACAGGAAAAAGTCTGATTACCAGCTGATCAGAATGGCACATGAACAGGCTTCCCAAAGGTGAACATGAGAAAAGGGAAAGATTGATTGTCCATAACAGAGGTGGTTTCAGAAATCTGCTTTTCAAAATAAGAACTAAACTCTAAAAGGGGGACCCTGGTGCAAGGTAAAGAGATTGTGTTCTTTGTATGTTTCCCAAGTCCAGTGCTTACATTTAGAGCTCTTACTTTCTTGGCAGTCTCCCTAAAATGAGATCTTCCTGACTCTCTACTGAGGCTCAGCACTGAAAGCTGTGTCGTTGGTATCTCCTGGTTAAGTTCACTCAAAGTACCAAGCTAATTAGTCTGGCAAAGTAAAGAGACATTTTTTAAAAAGAGAAAGTTAGTCTGCACAAACTCCAGATGGTTGATTAAGCAATCTGAGTCCTGTGGCTAATTTTATCATTTCCAGGGAGGACAGCCGTCTTCATCCTGCACCAGTTCCTCTGTGGATCACATCCATTAATGGTGATGATGGAGAAAGGCTTCTGAACACCAACTGAACCCTGCAAGTTAATAATCCTCTAGTAGTTTTTTTCTTAATATTGTAGGTGCTATTCTTTTCTTGAGTTTGTTGTCCCAAAGGGTTAGCTGTGGTTATTTGAGGGTCTGAAAGTATATACCTGCACTGTGGGCGGAAGCCATAAGCACCAGAATCTTCTAGGATCATGTTCTTGTGAGACTGGAATCTGGAAGGCTCTATGATGTGGCAGGGTTGGAACTTGATGCAGACATTACAGAATGATTGTCAAAGATGTTTTACATGTCTCAAAGCCTTTCATTCTTGTCTTTGTTTTCTAATCTTAGGTTCATTTGGGGAAAGCATTTAAAAATTATTAAGTGAGCAACTACTTCCTTTTCATAAACCTCTGCATACCGGCTTTTTCATTCAACAAGTGTTTATCAAATCATATTCTTGTACCAGGGACCTCTGCCATGATAGAAATACAGTGTAGCCATGCAATTCGATTCTAAAAGCAGAAAGATCAGGGTTTAAATCCCATCTACCTATTTACAGGACAAATAAGCAAGTTAGTTTACATCTCTAGTCTTTAGTTTCCTCAGTTTTGAAGTGAGAATAATAATAGTACTTACTCCCTCTTGCTGTTATTATAACATTCAAGACCGAGATACAGCATAAATATAGTGAATAAAGTACCTAGCAGGCAGAAGTCACTCAGTCATCAAATAAAAGATTTCTTTACTATATGTATAAACATTATATTCTATTCTAAGCTCCATCTGGCCTCCTTCCATCTTTCTGGCTTCAAAGAATTATAAAGTAAATGTCCTGAGGGTCTGTTTAGCCCAGTATTTTTAAAGTTGTTTGTAGGTCATTATTAGACCAAAAGAATACACTTAACCAATGTATTACTCCATATTCATGCTGCTGATAAAGACATACTTTTGACTAGGAAGAAAAATAGGTTTAATAGACTCACAGTTCCATGTGGCTGGGGAGGCCTCACAATCATGGCAGAAGGCAAAAGGCACTTCTTACATGGTGGTGCCAAGGGAGAATGAGAGAGAAGTGAAAGCAGAAACTCCTTATCAAACCATCAGAACTTGTGAGACTTATTCACTACCATGAGAACAGTATGGGGAAAATCACATCCATGATTCAATTATCTCCCACTAGGTCCCTCCCACAACACGTGGGGATTATGGGAGTATAATTCAAAATGAGACTTAGGTGGGGACACAGAGCCAAACCATATCATTTCCCCCCAGCACCTGCCAAATCTCATGTACTCACATTTCAAACCAATCATACCTCCCAACAGTCCCCTAAAGTCTTAACTCATTTCAGCATTAACTTAAAAGTCCACAGTCCAAGTCTCATCTGAGACAAGGTAAGTCCTTTCTGCCTATGAGCCCATAAAATCAAAAGCAAGTTAGTTACTTCCTAGATACAATGTGCCTAAAGGCATTAGGTAAATGCCATTCCATATGGGAAAAAAACGGCCAAAACAAAGGAGCTACAAGCCCCATGCAAGTCTGAAATCCAGCAGGGTAGCCAAATCTTAAAGCTCCAAAATGATCTCCTTTGATTTCATATCTCACATCCAGGTCATGCTATGCAAAAGATGAGTCCCCATGGTATTGGGCAGTTCCATCCCTGTGGCTTTGCAGGGTACAGCCTCCCTCCCAGCCGCTTTCACAGACTGATATTAGGTGTCTGTGGCTTTTCCAGGTGCACCATGCAAGATATCAGTGGATCTACCATCCTGGGGTCTGGAGGACAGTGGCCCTTTTCTCACTGCTCCATAAGGCCTCAGTAGGGCCTCTGTATGGGGACTTCTGACCCCACATTTTTCTTCTCCACTACTGTAGTAGAGGTTCTCCATGAGGGCTCCACCCCTGCAGCAAACTTCTGCCTAGGCATCCAAGCATCTCCGTACATCCTCTGAAATCTAGGCAGAGGTACCCAAACCTCAATTCTTGACTTCTGTGCACCTGCAGGTTCAATACCAGGTGGAAGTTGCCAATGCCTGGGGCTTACACCCTCTGAGGCCATGTCCCAAGCTGCACCTTGGCTCCTTTTAGCCATGGCTAGAGCAGCTGAGATGCAGGGCAACAAGTCCCTAGGCTGCACACAGCAGGGGAGCCCTGGGCCTCACCCATGAAACCATTTTTTTCTCCTAGGACTCTGGGCCTGTGATGAGAGGGGCTGCCATGAAGATCTCTGACATGTCCCGGAGAGTTTTCCCCATTTGGTTCCTCCTTACTTATCCAAATTTCTGCAGCTTGAATTTCTCTGCAGAGAATGGGTTTTTCTTTTCTACTGCATTGTCAGGCTGCACATTTTCTGAACTTTGATGCTATGTTTTCCTTTTAAAATTGAATGCCTTTAACACACCCAAGTAACCTCTTGAATGCTTTGCTGCTTAGAAATTTCTTCTACCAGAAACCCTAAATAGTTTCTCTCAAGTTCAAATTTCCACAAATCTCTAGGTCAGGGGCAAAATGCTGCCAGTTTCTTTGCTAAACACGTGGCTGGGGGAGGTCTCACAATCATGGCAGAAGGCAAAAGGCACTTCTTATGTGGCAGTGCCAAGATAGAATGAAAGAGAAGTGAAAGTCAAAACCCCTTATCAAACCATCAGATCTCATGAGACTTACTACCATGAGAATAGTATGGGGGAAAGCTGCACCCATGATTTAATTATCTCCCACTGAGTCCCTCCCATAAGATGTGGGAATTATGGGAGTATCATTTAAGATGAGATTTTGGTAGAAACATGGAGCCAAGCCACGTCAACCAGTAATTGTCAAGGAAGGAGGCATGATTTTAAAATTTGGGGGAACAATTTTGCTGTTCTAATGTGATCTTTCAAAAAAATATAGACATTGAAATATATTGTTTTCTATCATTCACTTTGTTAATGCTTCTTTATATTTATTGTAACTGTTAAGGTAAAATATTGGTTTTATAAGAATACACAAAATTAAGTTATATTACTTAAATTTCATTTAAGAATAATAAAGAGAACATTAAATATATTTGTTATAAAGAGGATGCCATAAGCCTGGTAAAACTGAAAACAGTTAAACCATATGTTTCATAGCTAAATTCTTTTCATTGTTCCTGCTTTCGTATCTGTGCCCATGTTTTCTAACGTCCTTACCACATTTCAACTTTGTTATCCGGAAAGCATGATTCTTGAATTAATTTTTCTGATCCTTCCCAACACTCAAACTGGACACTTGCATTCCCTGGGAAGCTGAAGGGCAATCTCACCCTGCCTCACACTTGTTCCAGTTATGATCACAGCACAAAATACTCGGGGTCTATCTTCCACAGAACTCTACTCCAGGTTATTTGTGCCTCCTCCTCCTTGGCTAATTTTTCCTCTGCTAACTACATGCCCCGATATTTTTGTACCATACATACCAAAATACTAACAAATTTCTTACACTTTCTGTGGTTCTTAATGGGGCACTTCCAGCACCCATTCCTTGCCTCTTCCATGATGACAATTCCTTCTCCTTATACCATACAATCCATCAGTCACATGATTATTCTCCTAGCTCCTCAATGCTAATCTCACCCTCTCAAAATTTCATCCTCTTTTGGAATTGATGTTGTCCCAGTAGATCACCTTCACTCTTTGTTAGTGCTGTCACCTAATGTTGGCCCTGGCATATCTCACACGTTCTTTGTGTAGCAAGATAATTATCTTCCTTATTTCCATTATTTTGTTCCCACCATTGATAATTTTCTATATAATTTACACAAGGACAAAACAGATGTAGACCAAATGAAAAAGTTAATTGAAATGTCTAAAAGGAGACATAAAGTCTTAAAAGTGATAACTTTTTCAGCCAGGCTCTTGAGAAAGAGAAATGTTATTGAATTCTAAAAGCTTCCTTTAAATATGAAGAGCCATACTGTGGTCAACATAAAGCATAGAGTTTATAACACAAACCAGAGCCTAAACTTAAGGAAACTAAAGAAATAGAGATGTCTTATGCATAAGTGTTATGAAGGAAAACAACAGGACTCTATGGAATAACAGACTTCCCTAATTTAGATTGGAGGGATAGGGAAAACTACTTAGAGGAAGTAACCCGAGATGAGAAAGATTTATCGGTATTATTCTAACTCAAATTTATGTAGAAAAGCCTAAGTTATAAGCTAAGTGGACACTGGAGAGTGCTGAATAAAAGGGATACGAGATTGAAGAGTCAGTGGGAATTTGAGGACCATTTATTCATTTACTCAACAAATACTTCTAGGTGATTTCTATATGCCATGGATTGGTCTATGTATTAAAGATCCGGTAGTGAGCAAAACAGATAAAAATCCACGCTCTCACAAAGCCTATATTTTGTTGACAAGTGATGGCCAATATACAAAATAAATTAGTAAATTACAGAAAATATCATTCTAAGGAGATAAATGAGTTCAGGAAGAGACAAAAAGAGTATGGGTCACTGTTTTAAATAGGGCAACTGAAGAATACCTCATTAAGAAAGAACACTTTGAACAAAGACCTAAAGGCAAGGGAGTTAATAACAGGGAAAATCTGAGGAACTATGTCCTAGGAAGATAAAGCAGCAAGTAAAAGACTAGGAGTCGAAGGAAGATTCTGTGTGCTCTGTGAAGCAAAGAAGCCAGTAAGGCTAGAAAAGATGCACACAGAGGAGAGAGGATGAAGTTAGGGAGATAATGGAAGAAAAATCATGCAAAGCGTTATAGACTGCTGTGAAGACTTCAATTTTCTTTTTCTCTGAGTGAAATGGCAAGCCACTGGAGAGTTCAGAGCACGGAAGTGCCATGATCTGACTTATGTTTAGACAAATCATCTTGGCTCTGTTTTGAGAGAATGGATTTTAGGTACAGGTAGGAAAATCATGTAAAAGATTATTGCAACAATGCAGGTGAGAAATTGATGGTAGCTTGGATCTGGGTGGTAGTAAAAGAGATGGTAAAAACTAGACAGATTTTGAAACATGGTTTTGTGATATGGTAGATATATTTTGTGAGGAAAAGAGAGAAGTTTAACGACTCCAAGGTGGCTTTGTTTGCTCCCTCTAAACAACTAGAAAAACAAGATGACTATTTTAAGAATGGAATTGTAATTCATTCAGTTTGGGAAGACTTGGTTGGAAGGGGTTTAACAAGCAAGAGTAGTATTAGGCATGCCAAGCTAACTATGACAAGTAAACATCCAGTGGAGAGGTTGTGGCAGCAGGTAGATGAAGCAGTCTGGGGTTGAGATGAGAAGACAAGATTGTAGCTTTAAATTTGGGAGTCATCAGCATCTAGATGATATTTAAATATATGATATTCAGTGAGATCCCTAAGGAAGTGAACGGATGAAGGCAGGAAGGGCTGAAACTTGGGACATTCCAAAGAGAAACCCCCAAAGGAACCAGCAAAAGCGGTTGATGCTGCAGAAGAAACGGACAGTGTGTTGCACTAGAAGCAACGTGGAGAAAATGTTTCAAGATGGAGGTAATGAATTACTGTTCAATTGCTTAAGATTACTTAAGTAAGAAGACTGAAAACCAATCATTGGTTCTACAACATGAACTTTTACCTTGCGGGAGTAATTTTGTTGAAATGATGGGTGCAGAAATTTCAATAAAATGGACTTCAGAGAGAGTGGAAGGAGGAAAATTGCAGACAGAAAGCTTAGAGAGCTCTTTTAAGAAGTATTCCTGGGAATAGAGATCTGAAAAGTGAGACTAGCTAATAGGCATCTAAAAAAATGAGGCTATAGAGAAAATAGGGACAAAATAATAGCATTGATGCCAACTAATTAGAATGAATCAGTTAAAGAAGAAAAACTGATGATGCAGGAGAAACAACAGAGAACTGATAGGGAAATGTTCTTAAAAAGAGAGTTTGTGTAGACAGTTGGTGGAAGTGTCGACCTCTGGGTGGAGGATAGACAATTCATCTGTGGGAAAACGAAAAGATTGAGCATATGGGTGAGGATACTGCAGGTATGAAGGTGGGAACTTGGGGAAGAGCATATATCCTATGTTTCCTAAAAAATGTGTCAGTATCTCATGAGCAGGACCAGTATGGATTCACCCTTCATAGTGCCAAAACTTCACGTAATAGAACCCCGACAAATTGATCTTTAAGAAGAATAAAATGCTACACACTATATATACATAATGAACACACACACGCACACACACACACTACATATGTGTGTACACAATTCATCCTTCCCACAACTTCAGGAAAGAACAATGTCCTAAACTGCCCTATGATTGTTAAACACCAAGTTCAAGTGTGAAAAATAACTCTGAAAAAGTTACATAGCCTTCTCCCTGTGTCCTCATATTTTAATGACTTGACACTTTAAGCTTGCCTCTTACACAAAGTTATTTTTATTTATGAAATAAGCTTTGGAAAGCAGACTCCAAATCTTGTCACATGTAATGATAGCTCTACTTTGTTTTAAGATAATCAAAACTGAGTCCACATAATGATTTATTTATTTAGCATTTGCACTATCTGTTGTCAGTTGAAAATTGATTGGATACTTTTTAATTGCTTGACCAACCAAGTAGGAAAATTAAATTAAATATATTGGCTCGATCTATTTAGGAAAAATATCTAATTTTCTGAATGAATAGGTTGACTTCTGTTCCTGGAAGTCTGGCAGCTGGATACCCTGATGGACACTCCCACTATAAAGAACTAAAAATGCTGGATGAAATATATTTTAAAATTTGTCATGTATCAGTGAACTAGCAAGTAGGAAAACTCAGACATAACCAAAAGCAAAGTGAAATCAGCTAAGCTGAGCTACAGAACCTGAGCTTTGTCCGTGAACTTTGTTTTTCATGGACACAGAGATTGGAAGACAAGACTTGGGGTCAATCTATAATGTAATAGAAGACCATGTCATTAAATCAGGGATCCTCATGTAAATTAGGGTTTCCAGGGAAAGGAAAACTAGAGATTACCCTCAGGGTCTTAAAAGGAAAACTGATTCCCTTGAACTTTTGCACTCAGTGAATGGGGATAAAAATTTCTCTTGATAATTTGAGACCTCAAACTGGTCTTTAGAGACTGATATCACACTATGGATCATGTGAAAAATCTTATGCTAAGAATTTAATTATAAGTGATCTCGTATTTGTATTGTCTTAAGGTGCCTGAAATAATCAAACACAAATCTTTGAGGAACATACTTCCATCACAGATCTCAAAGAATTATTAGGAATAAAGTTTTAAGAAATATTACTATCATCTAACTGACAAGAAATAAGATACTATGAGGGTGAGCCAACAAAGACAAAAGACAACAAAATCAGAACGGAAAAAATTGTAAGTTGAAAATATCAAATTTAGACAATAAAGTAAGTAGATGTTCTATATGTAAAAAATAACATAAGAAATAAAAAATATGAAAAAATGTTAGAGGCTAGGTCAGTGTGGTGGACTAAATACTCTGAAGGGCTCTCCCACTACAAAATAAAAAGTCCTCCATTAGCTATAATTTTAATACATTACAGGCTTGCAGAAGATAAAGGAAATTCCCAAGCAAAAACAGTATCAAAAATATTAGTTAAAGTAACAGTAATAAGTGTTAAATACATGCATAATGCAGAGTGGTCATCATGCCAGTTACTGAAAGACTAATCTTTGAGATAGCAGCAAGTTGTTGGAGTTGAATCTGAGTCATCAGGAGAATCAATGGAAAGGATCAAAGAAGTTCAAAGACAGAAGATTCCTGTTGTTGTTAAATGAAGCAAACATTAAATCTCTGAATGAAGCAATAATTAATTTTAGCTCCTATTGTTTAGCACAGATTCAAATCAACTCAGACTGGGCTCAAAATCAAAGAATAGCAAGAATATATGAAAACATTATAGAAGGGTAAAAGCTAATAACTCAGTGATCATCCAAAGTAGATCTTAGAGAGGCATATAATGTTTAATAAGTATGTATGATATGTTTTAAAAAATAAACAGTGGAATAAAAATGATGAGTAAGCAATAGGGATAATCCCACGTAATTAGGTAGATTTAAAAATTAATAGCTAAAACAATTGTGTTAGTCTGTTCTCTAATTGCTATAACAAAATAACTGAGACTAGGCAATGTATAAAGAAAGGAGGTTTAATTTTGCTCCTGGTTCTGCAGGCTGTATAGGAAGCATAGTGGCTTCTGTTTGGCTCCCGGGGAGGCCTCAGGAAATTAACAATCATGGCAGAAAGTGAAGTGATAGCAAGATGTCTCACATGGAGTAAGAAAGAGCGAGGAAGTGAGGGGAGAGGTGCTACACACTTTTAAACAACCAGACCTCAGGATAACTCACTATCACAAGAACAGCACCTAGGGGATGGTGCTAACCCATTCATGAGAACACCATCTCTATAAGCCAGTCACCTCCCACCAGGCCCCACCTCCAACACTGGGGATTACAATTTAACATGAGATTTGGGTAGGAACACAGATCCAAACCATATCAACAGTATATAATCATTATTTTTTAAGTGTAATGGTTGGGGTTGAAAAGCACATTATCTACAGCTGAAGAGATAGTTAGAAGCAGTCGAACTGAAAAATGCAAAATTGACAGGGTATAGAATCTAATAAAGAGAGATTAAGATATATGGAAGACAGAATGAAAAGGTCTAACATGAAGCTAACTGCAGGTCCAGAAGGAAAGAATAGAGAAAATAAAGACACGTGTGGCTTTAATGGCTTATAGCTTTCCAGAACTGACAAAGGGTGTGAATTAATGATACATGAATCCCACTTACTACGATGAATAAATAAAGGGAAATCCACATCTAAAAACATTGTACTGAAACTGCAGAAAATCAAAAACATAGAGAAGATATAAAAAGAGTGAGAAATAAAACACAGTTTATCTAGAAAGGAAAGACAATTAGGCTGATACCATGCTTCTTAATATCAACAATGGAAACTAAAAAATAACAAAATAATATATTCGAATTGCTGAGAGAATGGCTATCAAGTCCTACTTTTGCACCCAGAAAATCATAATTTTTAAGAATAAGGGACAAATAAATCCAGTACATGATTTTTTAAGTGTTTTTATGCAACACTCTTATGTTAAAGGATATGCAACATATGTATTTTACTAGAAAAGGAAATTATCCCAGGAAGAACTTCTAAGATCTAAAAAAAAATAAGCAAATAAATTTATAAGCTTGTATATAAATCTCAAACACAAAATAACATATATATCGGGATAGTAATAAAGTGTGTTAAGGCTCTTGAACTACTTGGAGGAGGAGTTAAAGTACTAACTCCTGAGTTTGTTAGGTAAAGCATGCACAGAAACATTTTAATCTTAACCATGAAAAAGTAGTAATAGGCTATATAATTTCCACACTAGTAGAATGGAGAAAAAAAGGACAGAAAAACAAACAAACAATAATGACAACAAAACTCAATCAATGATTTAAAAAAAAAAAAAAAGGCCAGAAGATAAAACAAAAAAATAAAACAAAGATAAGTGAATACTCATAATAAATACAAATGAATTACAGATGTCACTTTAAAGAACCAGACCGCAGAATTTAAATTAAAAAAAAACTCACACACTTTATGCTGTTTAAGAGAAGTACCAAGAACAGAAGGACAAAACATTTGGAAATGTAAACATGGAAAAGATACCAGACAACTCTGAACAAAAGCACAATAATATAATATTAACAGACAAAAAAAATTTTTTAAATGTTTTTATGAGTTGAACAAATTACTACATAAAAGTAGGTGATTCAATTCTCTAGGAAGATATAGTAACATTAACCCAATTCATATCATAAATAATTCTCAAATTATGCAAATAAATTTTGATGAAGGAAGATTGGACGAATCCATCATTAAAATCAAAAGTTCCAATACAACTCTCTCAATTGAATAAACAACCAAAATATAGTGAAGATATTGAATATTTGAAAAACACAATAAGTTTGAATTATTGGACATAAGTTATTATTTACATATCATTGATTAAAGAATATAAAAATTGTGGCATAAAGCAAGTATCAAAGAATTTGCATCATATTAACTGTCTACTCATACATCACAAATATCTTAAAGGTTAATTTTAAAATTCTTAAATTCTATGTTGGATTTCAAAATCACTTTTAAATAGCTTATGAATTAAAGAAGAAATTATAAATAAATCATAAATGTACAAGAATTAGACAAAATGAAGATATGATATTGAAATTTATGAAATGCAAAATCTATTACTTAGAAATTTGTAGACTTAAATGCTTACATTAGAAAAGTAGAAGTTGTGTTAGAACAAAAGATGAAATAAATTTGGGTGCTCCGTCTTTTGGTAAAGGACAATTTAGGCCAAAAATGACAGAAAAAATAATGAAAGATTCTATTACAGAATTTATTAATCTTTATCTGTTGTACGTTACAGAAGAATTGAGCCAAAGGCATTTAGGACATTTTCTATAGACACTAAAAAAAAAGTCAAAAATCTTGCAAATCTCAATTGAAATTAACAATCCATTATGTGTGTATTAATATTAAAGGCAGTTGGCCATAAAACAATATAGATTTTATAAAGTATCAGGACTTGCTTAATTGCATAAATATTGTTTGTCTCAAAGTAGTTTTACCTAATATAAGGAACAATGAGATAGTGATTGCTTTCAAAAATAATGTGATGGGTTTCAGCTTCTGGAAATAGCTGAATAGATCCCAACAAATCAAACCTCCTGCCAATAACAACTATAAATTCTGGGCAAAATATAATTTCGGTATCCATAAAAAAGAATGAGATCATGCCTTTTGTGGGAACATGGATGGAGCTGGAGGCTATTATCCTCAGCAAACTAATGCAGAAAGAGAAAACCAAATACCACATGTTCTCAGATATATGTGGGAGCTAAATGATGAGAACACAAAGACACATAGTGGGGAGCAACACACTGGGGTTTGTGGGAGGGCCTGGAGATGGGAGCAGGGAGAGGAGCAAAAAAGATAACTATTAGGTACTGGGATTAATTATTGCGTCACTAAATAATCTGTACAACAACCCCCCCTGAAGTGAGTTTACCTATGTAACAAACCTTCACATGTAACCTTGAGCCTGAAATAAAAGTTTTCCAAAAAACTTCCTGGAGGCACTGGAGAATGAACAAAAGCAAGCAGATAATGGGTAAGAGGAGGGGCAAATTGTTGGAAGAAGGAAATAGCATGAGTGAGTTCCCCATTTTAATAGAAATTTAGGAAACTGAGGGCAGGTCCTAGTCAGTTTAAATGGGGATATTAAAAAAATACACTATCTTACCGACATGATGAACCAGGAATATGATGCTTATAGCATAATATACAGAGAACACTCAAAGATTGCAGAATTCATGGATATTTTTTAAGGGGATATGTTGATGAAATAATCATACAAAAGTGGTATTGATTGTTGTGGACCTACCGAATATTAAGCATTGTGAAAAAATACCAAGTTAAATCTGGCACTGGTTCTACCCTCAAGTAGCTTTGGTAGATAATAGATTACTGATCAGTCCTATCAATAAGGTACAGATTAAATTCTGTGAGCTTTCAGAGGAATAGATCAAACAAGGCTTGGACAGATGAAAATCTGAGATGTCCTAAAGGATGAAAAGTTTTGGATTTTGTAGAGAAAAGGGGAAGGGCATTGCAGGAGGAAGGACCAGCATAAGGAAAAGTTGAAGCAGTAAAAAGCAGCTAGGAGGTTGGGAATAGTAGGTAGTAAAATAGAATAGCTAGACTTGAAGATAAGTGAATGTTAGTAATAGGAAATTGTTTTGATAAGGTGGTCTTAGTTCATATCACTAAGAGCTTTTAATACCAACAACAAAAAGTGACCAAGATGCCCCCATCTCTTGATACCCTAACGTGCTTTAACCGCTAGAAGGGAATCTTTAATTATTATGATTTTTAAGGAACTCATATCTCTAAATAGAGGAAAAGGTAATAAAGCTGCTGTGATTTAAGTAAAGATGTAAAAGAAAAAAATGTTATTAGATTTAAATCATACAAAAATATACAGTCTAGTGATGAGTGGCATTAGGAAGAAAGAGCTACATATATAAAGAGGAAAATGTTTAAAAGATAATAAATAGGAGGTATGAACTAGAGGGCACAAACCTCTTCCAAAAACTTGACCAGAAACATCAGACAAAGAGAAACATTGTCCACTCAAGTCTGAGAGCATGTGATAGGTTTGTTCAACATGCGCCTTATATCTATAGACGTGAGCCGAGGAGAGAGGGGAAGAAAGCAGGAGAAAGAAATATTCCAGTGTACCAGGAAATGAACCATTCCAGAGAAAATAATCAAACAGTATAGAAAAAAAAATTTCCCTCAGAAGACTTACAAGATAGTGCATAATTTAGATCACCTAAACAGCCTAAATAATCCATGTCTGATGTTCTCCGGTGCTTTCTGGTTATTGCTGCAGATCTGATTCCTGAATTAAAAGCACAAAAATATGTTTATTTGTGGGGTGCCTACATTTTAATGCTGCCTACTCAGTCTCTTTCTTTTTTATGTTCATTACTACAGAGAAGATACCTCTTCTGTAAGGCATCCCAGGCAGTTTTGTTTTGGTTTTACACACACACACACACAAACACACACACACACGCACACACATACACACACGCACACACACACACGCACACACATGCACACACACACATGCACACACACATGCACACACACATACACACAAACACACACATACACACACACGCACACACACATATGCACACACACATACACACATACACACAAACACACAAACACACACACACAAACACACACATACACACACACATACACACATACACACACACACAAACACACACACATACACAAACACACACACACATACACACACACACACACAAACACAC
>NW_016806642.1:575200-596564 GCF_001698545.2 Rhinopithecus bieti
ACACACACACATGCACACACACATGCACACACACATACACACAAACACACACATACACACACACGCACACACACATATGCACACACACACATACACACACACACACACAAACACACACACAAACACACACATACACACAAACACACAAACACACACACACAAACACACACATACACACACACATACACACATACACACACACACACACACACATACACACACATACACACACACATACACACATACACACACACACACACACACATACACAAACACACACACACATACACACACACACACACAAACACACACACACACACACACAGAGTACTGTTCTGGAAGTATTACTGCTACTGAACAGTGGAGTCATGACAAGCAAAGCATATGATGACTGATAAACACTGTCTAATGGAATTACCTCTCGAGAAACTGTGGGTAATCTAATGAAACTGTCTGTTACACACAGTCCAGGCACCTCCGTGCTGGCACGATGCTCAGTTTCTCCACTGCCAGGAAACATCCATTCTCAGGGGTGGGGGAAGGAAGGGATCTGCTGATTTTCTCCTCTGTCTCAAATGTCTTCTCTTTGACATAGATATTACTGTACCTTCAAGGATGCCATAAGGCATAACAGATATATATCAGCAAAAAAAAAAAAACTGTGATCACCTTTTTCTGAAGACTAAATCAAACAAAAATCAACAACATACACAAAGAACCCCAAACACACAGACATGTAGTCTGTGCCTGTCTAAGTTACGAAGAGATCTCCATCTGGAGAAGGCAGCGTGGTGGGTCTCTGCCTTCCCCTGCCATCTAGTGCTAACATAAAATGATTGTCTTTTATTTTGTATTTAATTTTAGAAATATTTTCTTAGCTTGCAAGATTTAATTCAAGAGTCTCCTCCTCTATTAAGCCATTCTAAACCTGTGCATGTCCATCTATGGGCAGATGGACATATCCCCCAATTTGTGCCCTCTACAGATATATTCACTCCTATTGACAGACTTTATTTTATTTTATTTATTTATTTATTTTTTGACACAGAGTCTTGCCCTGTTGCCCAGGCTGGAATGCAATGGTGCTGTCTCGGTTCACTGCAACCTCCGCCTCCCAGATTCAAGCAATTCTCCTGCCTCTGCCTCCCAAGTAGCTGGGATTACAGGCATGCACCACCACATCCGGCAAATTTTTGTATTTTTAGTAGAGATGGGGTTTCACCATGTTGGCCAGGATGGTCTTGAACTCCTGACCTCAAGATCCACCCGCCTTGGCCTCCCAAAGTGCTGGGATTACAGGTGTGAGCCACCGTTCCCGGCCTTGACAGACTTTTTTAATGTCAATTACCTACCTGCCTCCTTGGATATCTCAATGTTACTCACATTTCGACAACATGAAACAAATAAATACAATAGGAAACCATAGGTATCATGGTTTATATGTAAACAGAACACCACTTGAATCCCTTTTACTTGCTTTGTCCATGTGTCAGAACATATCATTCATCAACGTTAGTGAGTTCAACCTTAATTTAACATTTATTGAGTGCTGCAGTCCTGGGCACAGTGCTAGCAGTAGAGATTCACCAATGAGTGAAACACAATTTCTACCCTAAATGAGCTTAACAGCTAGTGGAGAGTTATAAGACAGAGAGGTAACACCATAAGGGCAGAGACTTTGTTATTGTTAAGGTAGTGCACTGATCCATTCCCCAAACCTAGAATAATGTCTGGCACATACAAGGTGAATGAATGAATAAATGAGGAAAGTACAGGAGGCTATGGCAGTGCATTGGAGAGGCAGTAGTGGATGGCTCACCACTGCTATACCTTCAGAATGTCACTCTGCCTGCTGGACTGGCCTTGCTATGTGTCCCTGAAACCATAGTCTCCTCACCTTGCACCATATACTAGCATTCAATATTTTTAGACACCTGCCCTGTCTGCTTTGCCCCTGAACACTAAGCATGACTATGCCTACCATGTTACTGAAGGTACAGTACCATGATGACAACGATTATCAGGGAAAATGTGATAAGTAAGTATCAGCTTGAAAACAAAAGGCAGCATGACACAATGGTTTCTACCACCTCTTTGTTATGTGCCAGGCTTGAGTCATAGCCAAAAGTTTCAGTAGCAAAGAATTAGAGCATTTCATCATGTCTACCTATGAGCTCTGTTTATCATTTTAGTACATTTATTAATATATTAATACCTGGGGTTGTATATTATAGAAGGGAACAATTTCCGTCCTGTATCCAAATTGCTTTGTATCCTGCAAAATAGGAAGTATTGAGAAGAAAACCTCTGCTATTCCCTACAACACCTCACTTACTTTTTTCCATAGGAAGAAATCATGAGTTCTTTAACTAAAGAGGTTGTTAAAGAAGTATGAGTGCACATACCTCTACCCCTTTTTTGGCTCTCTTTGGAGTCAGCTTGCCCCCAGGATGTACACATTCTTACTTCCTCGAGGGTGAAAGGTTACTCAGGCTAAGCATGCTCTGTTCTTTTTTTTTTTTTTTTTTGAGACGGAGTCTCGCTCTGTCTCCCAGGCTGGAGTGCAGTGGCCGGATCTCAGCTCACTGCAAGCCCCGCCTCCCGGGTTTCCGCCATTCTCCTGCCTCAGCCTCCCGAGTAGCTGGGACTACAGGCGCCGGCCACCTCGCCAGGCTAGTTTTTTGTATTTTAGTAGAGACGGGGTTTCACCGTGTTAGCCAGGATGGTCTCGATCTCCTGACCTCGTGATCCACCCGTCTCGGCCTCCCAAAGTGCTGGGATTACAGGCTTGAGCCACCGCTCCCGGCCGCAGGCTCTGTTCTTAAAGGGAAACATCGAAGTGTCTACCTGGTAACAGTGTAGGTTAGTAACCTACCATAAAATCCTATGAAGATTACTGAGAGCCCATTGGAACCTCAGATGTAAGTTAGATTCTCCATTAAATTTTACTGGGAATCGGTGGATCATTTAACCCTAAGTGATGCGAACCCCCCAAATCTGAGACAGTTCTCAGTTAATTTAAAAAGTTTATTTTGCCAAAGTTGAGGAAGCACACTTGTGACACAGTCTCAGGAGGTCCTGACAACATGTGGCCAAGGTGGTAGGGGTACAGCTTGGTTTTATACATTTTAGGGAGACATGAGACATCCATCAAAATATGTAAGATGTACATTGGTTCAGTCCAGAAATGAGACAACTCAACATGAAGGTGAGACAACTCGAAGCAGGGAGGGGGCTTCCAGGTCATAGGTAGTTAGGAGAATTTGGTTACATTCTTTGGAGCTTCTGATTAGTCTCTCCAATGAGGCAATCAGATACGCACTTAATCTTAGTGAGCAGAGTGGTGACTTTGAATAGAGTGGGAGCTAGGTTTGCCCTAAGCAGTTCCCAGCTTGACTCTTCCCTTTAGCTTCCTGATTTTGGGACCCCAAAGTTTATATTCCTTTCACAGTGACGAAAGTATCTATTTCTCATTTTTTTTTCAGCACCTGGAGAGAGGAGTATAATTAATTAGTTGGCTTCCTTAGGATCCCAGTGCCAAAGACCAGGAAACAAATATTAACTGAGCACTTACTATATATAAGCAGTTAATGCTGGGTAACGTTTATGTAATTTGATACTCCACTATTTTCCAGAGGTAGAAACTGAGGCATAGAGGGTTTACATGGGTTCAAAGTCAGATAACAAATTTAGGGCAAGTCTGTATAAATGCAGAGCCTGTACATTTATTCCTTTATACCACTGTGCTTTCTATTTTCTAATGTGCTAAAACATCACTTGGCATATCATTTAGCTTAAGAGACTGGGAGCAGGAGGGGAAGAAAAAGAATATTATGTAAGAATTACATTAAATTTGAATTTGTGGGCAAGAGGTTCTGGGACAAATAATGATCCTGTCAGGCACAATAGATCATAAGGTTTTCATTGAATTTTATAAAATAAAAAGGGTAATTAAATATACTTGAATAATAGTAATATGTATTAAAATGCATATCAACAATTATAAATCATAATCATATTTATTTAGAAGAACTTGCAAAACATTCCACGTCTTTAAGGGCATAAGTATTTAAATCCTAATTTGGAGCCCCAACTCCTAAGCTAAATTAAATAAGCTTGCTTAATAGGGTGACAAAGTAAGCTAATATGAAAGAGCTCAAGTACATTTCACATCTGCATCTACAAAAATGCAGTAAGTCTTAGACACTGCTGGCAGAAATTTTCACATGCACTCTTATACAAAATATTACATTAATAAAAAGTAATGAGTAATCTAGCTAACTCCTCTTTAGCCAAGAAAAGGCTGAGAGGAGTTTAAGAAATAATAAAACCAGAAGATCAATGTAGCTTGAAAAAAAAAAAAATTACCAGCCTACACACTGAAGAACTTCCTAGGTACTACATGTGCTGGTCATCTTACTTGTTTCATTTAAGTCACAACAAAGAAGTTTGTTCTTTTGCAAAATCATGTTCTGTCTTTTAACTGATTGGCATGGCTATATGGAAGGCACTATCCATTGCAGGATTCCAGATCTTATTTCTTATAAGTTATCTGGAAATTGCAGTCTTTTGCTGATCATATTTTCCTTGGAGTACCTGTTCCTCTCTGCTCCCAAGAATATAACTCCCAAGTAGTTATAAGGTGAAATATAAGAGCCTTTGAAATTTATCTATGCATACTTTTCTTATCAAATATATTTTATAAAATTTTAAAATATTTTTTCTTGAAAAGTTTTGAAAAATTCCATCACACTTTATAAGAGTACACAATGTTTATCATCTAATTTTCTAAAGTAAAAAGAAACCATTATATGCTGGCATTTATGCTATCTCCTTATCCTACTCATCTTCTGCATGAATAAGCATTCAAGTGATACTGTATTATAATAACCATAATACATTAAATCATTTCAAGTGAGGGCAGATCAAATTTGTTTGTTTTCCCCACAACTTCACCCTCCAGCAACATTTAATTTCGTAGTACCAAATGCATTGGCATTGCTCAAATGTATCTAACTATATCTATGTTTAATCTTTATGGCTTTACCTATGTCAGAATTTGTTAACTCAGATGGCATATCACTATATGCAGACAGTGGTATAATTATACGATATCACAGAATATTTTATATACATTCTTAAATGCATTATCAGCAGTAAATTAGGTATATTGGTTAACAATTTCTGTGAAAATACTTCATAACAAAATATCTCAGAAGTCCATGGCTTAAAACAACATGTGTTTATTATTGCTTAAATGTCTGTGTATTGACTGCCGATCATTTGGTGGAGCTGGGCTCATGGGGTAGCTCTGCTCCACACTGACAGCAAGTAGTCCTTGCCTGTTCCCTGTGCCTCTCATCTTTCTTGGAGTATCAGGCTGTCCAATCCACCTACTGTTCATAGTGAAGGCACAAAACAGAAAGAAGAAATCATACAAAGCCTCTTGAGATCTAAGCTCAAAGGAGATTCCATGTTGTTTCGTTCTCATTCTATTAACCAAAATGAATCATGTGGCTGAACCTAAAGTGAAAAGGTGGGAAAATAATTTTCTCTCCATTATTGGGAGGAACTGCAAGGTCACATGACAAAAGGTGTTGATACAGACAGGAGTGAGGCCAACCACACAGTCATCTATCAACTTTAGGTATTTCTTAAAATTCAAAGCTTTCACTGTTTGACATTGCAGCTCTAGACCAAAAAAAAAAAAGAAACACACAATGGCTACATTAATCTATTCAACAAGTTTATTAATGTATTTAGTTCCTAATATGTGCCACACAAATCTCTTCGTTCTGGATGATCAATAGGAAATGAAACAGACAAAACTTCCCATGCTCATGAAATGCACATTATAATTGAGGGAAGAGAAGAAGAGAGTCCTATTAACAATGCAAGAGAGAAAGAAAGAGAAAGAAATGACTTGGGTATAAGCAGTAGAACAAAAGAGTAAAAATGAATCCAATCAAATAACTCGAGCATGAGGCTTAAAATCCCTGGGACATGTCAGTATTACCACACTTCTGTCTTGGAACCAATGGTTCTGAGTACAAGTCTCAGCTCTACCACTTACCAGCTGTATGATCTTGGGCTACCTATTACCCACTCCAGGACCCAATTTCTGCAAATAGAAATAGTAAGTATGATTCTGTTGTTTCTTGATATTATAATAATCACCATTCTGACAAACATGAGATAGATGGTATCTCATTGTGGTTTTGATTTTTCATTTCTCTAACGATCAGTGATGTTGAGCTTTTTTCATATGTTCGTTGATCATGTAAATATCTTCTTTTGAGAAGCGTCTGTTTATATCCCTTGCCCACTTTTTGATGGGATGGTTTGTTTTTTCTTGTAAATTTGTTTAAGTGCCTTATAAATTCTGAATATTAGACCTTTGTCAGATGGGTAGGTTGTGAAAATTTTCTCCCATTCTGTAAGTTGCCTAAACAGGCGCTTAACAGAAACTACTCTGATGCTGGTTTCTTTTACTGTGCAGAAGCTCTTTAGTTTAATTAGATCACATTTGTCAATTCTGGCTTTTGTTACAATTGTTTTTGGTGTTTTAGTCCTGAAGTCTTTGCCCATGCCTATGCCCTGAATGGTATTGCCTAGGTTTTCTTCTAGGGTTTTTATGGTTTTGTGTTTTACATTTAAGTCTTCAATCCATCTTCAGTTAATTTTTGTATAAGGTGTTAAGAAGGAGTCCAGTTTCAGTTTCTGCATATGGCTAGCCAGTTTTCGCAGCACTGTTTAACAAATAGGAGATCCTTTTCTCATTGCTTGTTTTTGTCAGGTGTGTCAAAAATCAGATGGTTAACAGATGTGTGCTGTTATTTCTGAGTCCTCTGTTCTGTTCCATTAGTCTACATCTCTGTTTTGGTAGTAGTACCATGCCATTTCGGTTACTATAGCCTTGTAGTATAGTTTAAAATCAGATAGCGCGATGTCTCCAGCCTTGTTCTTTTTGCTTAGGAGTTTCTTGGCTATACAGGGTTTTCTTTGATCCCATATGAAATTTAAAGTAGATTTTTTCTAATTCTGTGAAGAATGTCAATGGCATTTTGATGGGAATAGCATTGAATCTATAAATAGATGCTGGTGAGGCTGTGGAGAGATGGGAACACTTTTACACTGTTGGTGGGAATGCAAAAGTTCAACCATTTTGGAAGACAGTATGGCTATTCCTCAGGATCTAGAACTAGAAATACCATTCAACCCAGCAATCCCACTACTGGATATATACCCAAAAGAATATAAATCATTCTACTATAAAGACACAAGCACACGTATGTTATTGCAGCACTATTTACAATAGCGAAGTCATGGAACCAACCCAAATGCCCACCAATGATAGAATGGATAAAGAAAATGTGGTATATATACACCATGAAATACTACAAAGCCATAAAAAAGAATCATGTCTTTGCAGGGACATGGATGAAACTGACAACCATCATCCTCAACAAACTAACACAGGAACAGAAAACGAAACACCCCATGTTCTCACTCATAAGTGGGAGCTGAACAATGAGAACACATGGACACAGAGAAGGGAACATCACACACCAGTGCCTGTCGTGGGGTAAAGGATGAGGGGAGGGAACTTCAAGCACAGGTCAATAGGTGCAAACCAACATGGCACACGTATACCTATGTAACAAACCTGCACTTTTTGCACATGTATCCCAGAACTTAAAGTAAAATAAAACAAAAACAAACGAACAAAAAATGTATGACTCTTATTTACCATTTTGCAAATAGTTGATCATAACTAAATAATCTGGGTGGGCGAAATAGTAGTAAAGTAATTCACCATGCCTTGGAGCTTCAGAGTAACTGTAATCTTGCTTTTGCAACCAACTCAAGGGGTAATACAGAGAAATCGACCCTTCTGTACTAGTTTACTACACTGTAAAATGGGACCAAGAATGCTCCCAGCATAAAACATAGCTAATAAAAGTGGAAATGAGAACTTAAGCGTCACACAAACTTTCAGGAATCCAGTGTTACTAATAATAATTTTATAGTTGTGATTAAATTTCTAGAAAGTGACAATAAAGTCAAGTATTTTCTGCATTGTGTAAGCAGGCTTCCAAGTTGGAATTTCAAAAGTTAGAAGCTCAAATAAAATAAAATAAGAACTTGTCTTAGTGGCTCAGTGTAATAACCATTTTAGTTATTTTTGTTACCTCAGCAAACAGATAGATGTTAATAAAGATAAAAGTGTCTCCACAGAAATAGCAACAAAAAGATCCCCCTTGTAGTTTTAAAGAAGTAATTGAGACAAGGGGTTCATTGGTTCTGCGTCCAAGTCTCAGCTCTACCACAGACCAGCTGCCTGGCCTTGGGTAAGTTTTTACCCACTTCAGGACTCAATTTAAATAAAAATAATAAGAGCAACATACAGTTATTGTAAGGACTAGATGTGGGTAAAATATATTACCTGTTTGTGTTTACTATCCTGCCTAAATCCTGGGAAAATAGTTGCAAAAGTCCAGTTAGAGAATAATTGTAATAGCTAACATTTACTGAAGGTTTTTAGATGCCAGGTGCTGTGCTCAGCACTTCGTAAGAATTATCTCAGCAAATCTTCAAAATCGCCTCATAGGAACACTATGGCTTGAATTTTACAGAGGTGTCTTAGAGAATGTTACAACCTTGCCCACAGGCCTTTGGCTGGCAAGTAGCAGAGCCAGGCATCAAATCTACATCACCTTGCCTTCTAAGTCCTTGTTCCTAGCCACCATGACGTACTCCCCCCTCTTTCTCCCCCAAAATGGAGTGATACTGGCCAGTAAAGGAGAATGATTAAGATGACAAGTAACTATTTTTAGATAGGCACTTATTCAGTTATTTAGCTACTCATTCAAAAAGATTTTTTTTTAAATTAAGTACCGTTATATGTCAAAACATAAAGATGACAGGATTTAATTTTCGTCCTTGAGATACATTATAGGGAATTATAACCATTGCAAGATAGTTGGTATAAAATTTAGTAGGAAACTTCATAGACAAAATGATACTTGACACAGTAACTAGATTTTTTGCATAGAGATAAGTCAGTACATTTGACCAAATTGTATATGAAATGATCATCTTCAAGCCCATGAGAAGAAAACTGTAGCAAGTTTACTATCTAACCTGCAGAACTGTAATCAGAAAACTTGTGCCACAGTTGTTGGTCCTGCTGTAAGCACTAGATCAGAATTACAAATTGCATCTGTAATATATGGTCTTTGGTTCTTAACATTTATATTGATATAGCCATTCTAAAACCCAGCCATGGAATCTGGATTGGAACTTCATAGTGCGAGACTCAAATTTTACATGACTCTGTGTACACCTGGGTTAATATACATGGTAAGCATTATTAATGTTCATCAATATCCAGTTCTCCTGCCACTTCAGACACAAAGACTGCACTTCTGAGCTTCAAGGGGAGTAGACACATGTGACTCATTACAGCCAATGAAAAGAGTAGAAAAGACATGTATCTCTCCTTTCCATGTTGAGCAGTAAAAAGCCTGTGAGATATCTCCAGAATCTCTCTTCCCCCACTATCATGGCGTTGGAGGCCACCTGTTCCTGCTGATGTAGCTGCAAGTAGATGGAGCTTCTGTCAGCCTGGGTTACTAAAACAATAATAAAACTTTCTTATGCTATGACTCTAGGATTTGAAGATTAATGTCCCCTAAGCCTAACCTAACTCTGACTAACACAATTTAAATCCCCAGAGATATACATTATTAACAATAATACATGGTCAGACTAGAAATTGGTATGGAATAGTATACTTTCTATACAGAAAGAATAAACAGAAAGAACAACAGAAAGAAGGAGGTATAGTGAAGGATTTTAGATCTCATTGAAACCTTGAAGAATCAAATCATTTCAGACAAGTTTTCTTATGGTAGGTTTTCAAAATCTCTTTGATTAGAATATAATTCTGGGTAACTAATTAATATACTAAATAAATATGTATTGAGTTATTACCATATGCAAGTCAGAGAGCTAGTGTCAGGGACAAAAGAATAAACCAGAGACAGTGCCTACTCTCAAGATGCTTAAAGTCTAGATTGGAATGCAGATAAATAATTAAGAAATTACAATTATAATAAGAACAGTGTTAGGGAAAGTATAGAGAATCCATACAAGGGCATTATTCCAGACTGAGGGGCGGAGGGAATCTTGGACCTAAGGGATTATTATGAATTAGGCAAGCGGATTGTGATAGGTTTAAGAGCCATCTTAATGAAAATGATACGATTGATATTTGTATTTTGATAATAATAAAAGTGGATACTTACTAACTGCAACTCAATGTATAATCAGGGTTCTCTGGAGAAACAGAACCAACAGGTTCCCAATAGGTTCTCTGTGTGTGTGCACAGGTATGTGACCACAGTGTGGGCTGGCAGGCTCAAGACCCAAGGAACCAATGGGACAGTTCCAGTCTGAAGGCCAGCATGAAGACACCTAGAAAAGTCAATAGTGCAGATGAATTCTGAAGGTTGTCTACTGGAGAATTATTTATTACAAAAGGAGGATTGGTCATTTAGTTCTATTTAAGACTTCAGTTGATTGGGTGAAGCCCACCTTCATCATGAAGGGTGATCTGATTTACTCTACTGATTCAAATGTTAATCCAATCTAATGTTAAAGTCTACCAACTTAAATGTTAATTTCACCCAGAATTACCGTTTTAGAAACACCCAGAACAATGTTTGATCAAATATCTGGACACCCCGTGGCCCATTCAAGTTGAAATATAAAATCAATCACCACACACATATAAGTTAATGTAATTATCACAGCAACCCTCAAAGTAGGCATAACTGTTATCATCCCTATTTACAAATGGCAAGCTTTTCCAGAAAAATAAATGGGGATGATGATTACAAAATGAAGGAGTATAGTAGCCATGATACAGAGATATAAAACAATAATTCAGAACGACTAAAGTGTAGTCTAAATGTGGTGGTGTTGGTAACCATATAAGGAACAGAAACGAAAGAAAAGGATGCAGCTGAATTTTCTTCTCCTCACCTAGAGAGCTCCTCTCCCAGGTGACCAGTGTTCTAATTTGTTTTGGGCCCTCCATCAAAGTTCCCCTTCATGGAGAGATCTCCCCTGACCACCTGGATTCAGGTTGAACATTACCTTTACTCCCCATCTTCTTTCCTATTTCAAATTTAACAACCATATTACTAGTTGATAAACTGTGTGGTTTGCTTATTTAATACCTTGCTTGCTGTCTATCTCTCTCAACTAGAATATAAGCTCACTGAAGGCAAAGATTTCTGTCTGTTGGAATCTGTCTGGTGCCACTTTCCCAGCATTGTGAATAGAGCCTGTAACATAGGAGGCATTCATGAAACATTTCATGAAACAATTCATGAAACTGAATGACACTTTTAGTTTTATTCAATTTAATTTTTATTTTTTAATGTAATGTAATTTTATTTTAAATTTTGGGACACATGTGCAGGATGTGCAGATTTGTTACATAGGTAAATGTGTGCCATGCTGGTTTGCTACACCTATCAACCCATCACTTAGGTATTAAGCCCAGTACATTAGTTATTTATCCTGATGCGCTCCTTCTCCTGACCCCCATGACAGGCCCCAGTGTGTGTTGTTCCCCTCCCTGTGTCCACTTGTTCTCATTGTTCAGCTCCCACTTATAAGTAAGAACATGTGGTGTTTGGTTTTCTGTTCCTGTGTTAGTTTGTGGAGGATAATGGCTCCCAGCTACATCCATGTCCCTTTTATGGCTGAATAGTATTCTATGGTGTGTATGTGCCACATTTTCTTTATCCAGTCTATCATTGATGGGTATTTGGGTTGATTCCATGTCTTTACTATTGTGAATAGTGCTTCAGTGAACATAAATGTGCATGTATGTTTATAATAGAATAGTTTGTATTCCTTTGGGTATATACCAACTAATGGGATTGCTGGGTCATATGGTATTTCTGGTTTTAGGTTTCTGAGGAATCGCTACACTTTCTTCCACAATGGTTGAACTAATTTACATTCCCTCCAGCAGTGTAAAAGTGTTTCTAATTCTCCACAGTGTCACCAGCATCTGTTGGTTCAGGACTTTTTAATAATCATCATTCTGACTGGTGTGAGATGGTATCTTATTGTGGTGTTGATTAGCATTTCTCTAATAATCAGTGATGTTGAGCTTTTTTCCATATGTTTGTTGGCTTCATGTCTTTTTGTCAAGAAGTGTTTGTGCATGTCCTTCACCCACTTTTTTCTTCATTTTTTTCTCTTGTAAGTTTGTTTAAGTTTCTTGTAGATACTGGATATTTGACCTTTGTCAGGTAGATAAATTGCAAAACTTTTCTCCCATTCTGTAGGTTGTCTGTTGATACTGATGATAATTTCTTTTGCTGTGCAGAAGCTCTTTAGTTTACCTATATTACATTTGTCAGTTTTTGCTTTTGTTGCAATTGCATTTGATGTTTTCATCATGAAATCTTTTCCAGTGCCTATGTCCTGAATTGTATCACCTAGATTTTCTTCTAGGGTGTTTATAGTTTTGGGTTTTACATTTAAGTATTTAGTGCACCTTGAATTAACTTTTGCATAAGGTATAAGGAAGGGGTCCAGATTCAATTTTCTGAATATGGCTAGCCAGGTTTCACAGCACCATTTATTAAATAGTGAACCCTTTCTCCATTTCTTGTTTTTGTCAGGTTTGTCAAATATCAGATTGTTGTAGATGTGCAGTCTTATTTCTGAGATCTGTATTTTGTTCCATTGGTCTATGTGTCTGTTTTGGTACCAGTAGCATGCTGTTTTGGTTACTATAGCCTTGTAGTATAGTTTGAGGTTGGGTAGCATGATGCCTCAAGCTTTGTTATTTTTGCTTAGGATTGTGTTGGCTATATAGGCTCTTTTTTGGTTCCATATGAATTGTAAAGTAGTCTTTTCTAATTCTGTGAAGAATGTCAATGGTAATTTAATGGAAATAGCATTGAATCTATAAATTATTTTGGACAGTATGGCCTTTTTCATGGTATTAATTCTTCCTATGTATGAGAATGGAATGGTTTTCCATTTGTTTGTGTCCTTCGATTTCCTTAAGCAGTGATTTGTAGTTCTCCTTGAAGAGGTCCTTTACTTCTGTTGTAAGTTGGATTCTAGGTATTTTATTCTCTTTGTAGGAATTGTGAATGGACGTCCATTCTCTCTGTTTGTCTATTATTGGTGTATAGGAATGCTTCAGATTCTTGCACATAGATTTTGTATTCTGAGAATTTGCTGAAATTGCTTATCTGCTTAAGAAGCTCTTGGATTGAGATGATGAGGTTTTCTAGACATAGGATCATGTCATCTGCAAACAGAGACAGTTTGACTTCCTCTCTTTCTATTTGAATATATTTTATTTCTTTTGCTTTCCAGATAGCACCGTCCAGAACTTCCAATACTATGTTGAATAGGAGTTGTGAGAGGGGGCATCTTCGTCTTGTGCCAGTTTTCAAGGGGAATGCTTCCAGCTTTTGCCCATTCAGTATGATATTGGCTGTGGGTTTGTCATAAATGGCTCTTATTGTTATGAGATATGTTTCATCGATACCTAGTTTATTCAGAGTTTTTAACATGAAGGGATGTTGAATTTTATTGAAGGCCTTTTCTGTGTCTAGCAAGATAATCATGTGGTTTTTGTCCTTAGTTCTGTTCATGTGATGAATTACATTTGTTGATTTGCATATGTTGAACCAGGCTTGCATCCTGGGGGTGAAGCTGACTTGATCATGGTGGATAAGGTTTTTGTTTTGTTTTGTTTTCTGAGATGAAGTCTCACTCTCGTCCCCCAGTCTGGAGTGCAACAGTGTGATCTCAGCTCACTGCAACCTCAGCCTCCAGGGTTCAAGCGATTCTCTGCCTCAGCATCCTGAGTAGCTGGGATTACAGGTGTGTACCACCACACCCAGCTAATTTTTTGTATTTTAAGTAGAGACGGGGTTTCACCATGTTGGCCAGGCTGGTCTCAAATTCCTGACCTCAGGTGATCTGCCTGCCTCGGCTTCCCAAAGTGCCAGGATTACAGGTGTAAGCCACCGCACCCGGCCCATGGTGGATAAACTTTTTGGTATGCTGCTGGATTTTGTTTGCCAGTATTTTATTGAGGATTTTTGCATTGATGTTCATTAGGGATATTGGCCTGAAGTTTTCTTTTTCTGTTGCATCTCCACTAGGTTTTGGTATCATGATAATACTGGCCTCATAAAATGAGTTAGGGAGATGGCTTAGTCTTCTTTTCAATTGTTTGGAATAGGTTCAGAAGAGATGGTACCAGCTTCTCTTTGTACCTGTGGTAGAATTAGCTGTAAGTCCCTCTGGTCCTGGGCTTTTTTTGTTGTTGTTGTTAGTAGACTATTTATTACTGCCTTAATTTCAGAACTTGTTATTAGTTTATTCAGGGATTCAATTTCTTCCTGGTTCAGTCTTTGGTGGGGGGGCAGTCTACATGTCCAGGAATTTACCCATTTCTTTTAGATTTTCTAGTTTATTTGCATAGAGGTGCTTACAGTATTTTATAATGATTGTTTGTATTTCAGTGATATCCCATTTATCATCTTTTATTATATCTATTTGATTCTTCTCTCTTTTCTACTTTATTAGTCTAGCCAACTAGACTAATTTTATTTTTTAGTTTAATGTAACTTATTTCAAAAATAAATGTATTTGAAAAAATATTAATTAATTGTATTTTACTAATAACTTTTATCTTTATATTTTATTAGTAAATTTTTTTCAAAAAACCAGCTCTTGGATTCATTGAGTTTGAAGAATTTTTAATGTCTTGATCTCCTTCAGTGCTGCCCTGCTCTTGGTTATTTCTTGCCTCCTGCTAACTTTGGGGTTTGTTTGCTCTTGGTTTTCTAGTTCTTTTAGTTTTCATGTTAGGGTGTCAATTTGAGATCTTTCTAGCTTTTTGATGTGAGCATTCAGTGCTATAAATTTCCCTCTTAACACTGCTTTAGCTGTGTCCCAGAGACTCTGGTACATTGTCTCTTTGTTCTCATTGGTTTTAAACAACTTCTTGATTTCTGCCTTAATTTCATTATTAACCCAGGAGTCATTAAAGACCAGGTTGTTCAATTTCCACGTAGTTGTGTGGTTTTGAGTGAGTTTCTTAATCTTGAGTTCTAATTTGATTGTGCTGTGGCCTGAGAGACTGTTATGATTTCAGTTCTTTTGCATTTGCTGAAGAGTGTTTTACTTGGAATTATGTGATCGCTTTTAGAGTAAGTGGCATGTGGCACTGAGAAGAATGTATATTCTGTTGTTTTTGTATAGACAGTTCTGTAGATATCTATCAGGTCCACTTGATCATGAGCTGAGTTCAAGTCCTGAATATCCTTATTAATTTTCTATCTTGATGATCTGACTAATATTGACACAACCTCCCACTATTATTGTGAGTCTAAGTCTCTTTGTAGGTCTCTAAGAACTTGTTTTATGAATATGAGGGTGCCTATATTGGATGCATATATATTTAGAATAGTTAGCTCTTCTTGTTGAATCGATCCCTTTACCATTATGTAATGTCCTTCTTTGTCATTTTAATCTTTGTTGGTTTAAAGTCTGTTTTGTCAGAAACTAGGGTTGCAACTCCTGCTTATTTCTGCTTTCCCTTTGCTTGGTAACTTTTCCTCCATCTCTTTATTTTGAGCCTATGTATGTCTTGGCATGTGAGATGGGTCGCTTGAATACAGCACACCAATGGGTCATGACTCTATCCAGCTTTCCATTCTGTGTCTTTTATTTGGGGCATTTAGCCTATTTTCCATTTATGATTAATATTGTTCTGTGTGAATTTGATCCTGTCATCATGATCCTGGTTGCTTATTTTGCAAACTTGTTGATGAAGTTGTTTCATAGAGTCATTGGTTTTTACACTTTAGTGTGTTTTTACAGTGTCTGGCAACAGTTTTTCCTTTCCATATTTACTGCTTCCTTCAGGAACTCTTGCAAGGCAGGTCTGCTGATGACAAATTCTCTCAGCATTTGCTTGTCTGAAAAGGATTTTAATTATCCTTCAGGTATAAAGTTTAATTTGACCAGATATAAAATCCTGGGTTGGAAATTCTTTTTTGTCAAAGAATGTTGAATATTGGCCCTCAATCTCTTCTGGCTTGTCAGGTTTCTGCTGAGAGGTCCACTGTTAGTCTGATGGGTTTCCCTTTGTAGGTGACCTGGCCTTTCTCTCTGGCTGCCCTTAACAGTTTTTCTTTCATCTCAACCTTGGAGGATCTGACAATTATGTGGCTTGGGGTTGATCTTCTCATGCGGTATGTTACTGGGGTTCTATACATCTCCTGAAGTTTAATATTGGCCTGTCTTGTTAGGTTGGGGAAGTTCTCCTGGATGATATCCTGAAGTATGTTTTCCAATGTGATTCCCGTCTCCTTGTCTCTTTCAGGTATCCCAATCAGCAGTAGGTTTGGTCTTTTTAGATAATCCCATAGTTCTTGGAGGTTTCGTTGATTCCTTTTCATACTTTTTTCTCTAATCTTGTCTGCCAGAGTTATTTCAGCAAGATAGTCTTCAAGCTTGGAAATTCTTCCCTCCACTTGTTCTATTCAGCTATTGATACTTGTAGTTGTATTGTAAAGTTCTTATGTTGTGTTTTACAGCTAGATCAGGTCATTTATGTTCCTCTCTAAATCTGTTATTCTAGTTAACAGCTTCTTTAATGTTTTATCACATTCTTAGCTTCTTTGCATTGGGTTAGAACATGAACCTTTAGCTCAGCATAGGTCATTATTATCCAACTTCTGAAGCCTACCTTTGTCAGTTCTTCCGTCTTAGCCTCAGCCCAATTATGTGCCCTTGCTGGAGAGGTGTGGCAATCATTTGGAGAAGAGGCACTCATGCTTTTTTGAGTTTTCAGCATTTTTTATTGATTCTTTCTTATCTTCATGAGTTTATCTAGCTTAAATATTTGAGGCTGCTGACTTTTGGATTGGGTTTTTGTGGGGACTTTCTTATTGGTGCTGTTGTTGTTGCTTTCTGTTTGTTTTTCCTTTTATAGTCAGACCCCTCTTCCATAGGGTTTCTGCAGTTTGCTGGGGGTCCACCCCAGACCCTATTCACCTGGGTCCCTTCCACACCTGGAGGTGTCACCAGTGAAGGCTGCAGAACAGCAAAGATGACTGCATGCTCTTTTTTGGGGGGATATCAGTCCCAGAGGGACACTGATCTGATGTTAGCAGGAACGCTCCTGTATAAGATGTCTGGTGACCCCTGTTGGGGGATCTCACCCTGTCAGGTGGCCTGGGATCCAGGACTCACTTAACAAAGAACTCTAACTGCCCCTTTGAAGAAAGGGTGCACCGCATAGGGGGGAATCCCACTTATCCAAACTGCCCAGATTCATCAGAGCCAGCAGGGGGAAAGACTAAGCCTACTGACTTGCAGAGACTGTGGCTGCCCTTTCCCCCAGGGGCTCAGTTCCAGGGAGATCAGAGTTCTTTTCCTAAACCTCTGGCTGAGTGCTGAAATTCCTGCAGGGAGGCCCCTTACGGAGAGGAGGGATGGGTCAGTGTCTGGTCTAAAGAGACAATCTGGCCATGATCTGCCACAGCCACTGTGCTGCAGTGTGAGGAATTCCTCCTGATTCTGAACAAGCCAGTTTCCCTAGTACTAGCAGGAGAAAAAATGCAGACTGGAGCTGCAGTGATGGCTGTCACCCCTCCCTCTGGGAGCTCAGTTATCTTAGGCAGCAGATAGCCATAATGATGGCTGCTGCCCCTCCTCTGGGAACTCTCTTAGGTAGTCCTCAGCCAAGTGATCACTGAGAATCTACACAGCTCTGTGCTTGGGACCCAAGGCCCTGGTGGCGTGGTTTCATGAGGGGGTGGGAGCCTTTGATCACAGCTGTTTCTAGTTGGCCATATTGGTCTTATTCAATCTTATAAATGTGGAGACTGCATGGAGTTTAGTGTCTTGCCCAAGTTCATAAAGTTAGTAAGTGACAAAAGTGAAATTCAAATCAGGCGGTTTGTTTTAGATTCTATGTCTTTAATCACTTTATTGTACTCTCTTCGTGAAGCATTCATTTAGTTGGGGAAATGGAAAACAAAGAAATAAAGAAATGAATATAGATTATAAAGTCAGGTGGTGGTACATCTTAAAAAAAAAGGGAGAAATTTGCAAGTTTAGGCAGTGGGCAGTGGTGTCATTTTCTTATCATCTAGCCAGAGAATTCCTCTCTGAGGATTTTTATTGGTCCATTCTCACACTGCTATAAAGAACTACCTCAGACTGGGTAATTTATGAATAAAAGAGGTTTAATAGACTCACAGTTCCATGGGCTGTATAGGAAGCAGAGTTGGGAGGCCTTAGGAAACTTACTTACAATCATGGTGGAAGATGAAGGGAAAACAAGCACATCTTACACGCTAGAGCAGGAGAGAGAGAAGGGGGGAAATTCTACACACTTTTAAACAACCAGATCTTGTGAGAACGTACTCATTATCACAAGACTACAAGTAGGAAATCCACCGCCATGATCCAATCACCTCCCACAAGACTCGTCCTCCAACACTGAGGTTTACAATTCAACATGAGATTTGGATGGGGACACAAAGCCTATCCATATCATTCTGTCCCTGGTCCCTACCAAATCTCATGTCTTTCTCAAATTTCAAAACATAGTCATGCCTTTTCAGCAGTCTCCCAAAGTCTTAACTCATTCCAGCATTATATTAAAAGTCCAAGTCTAAAGTCTCACCTGAGACAAGGCAAGTCCCTTCCACCCATGAGCCTATAAAATAAAAAACAAGTTAACTATTTCCAATATACAATGGAGGTATAGGCATTGGGTAAATGTTCACATTACAAAAGAAAGAAATTAGCCAAAATAAAAGGGCTACACTCTCCATGCAAGTCCAAATCCAACAGGGCAGTAATTAAATCTTAAAGCTCCAAAATGATCTCCTTTGACTCCATTTCTCATATCCAGGGCACACTGATACAAGAGGAGGGCTACCAAGGCCTTGGGGAGCTCTGCCCCTGTGGCTCTGCAGTATATAGCTCCTGCAGCTGCTTTCACAGGCTGACATTGAGTGCCTGCAGCTTCTCTAGGTGCACAATGCAAGCTGTCAGTGGTTCTATCATTCTGGTGTCTGAAGACGGTGGTCCTCTTCTCACAGCTCCACTAGGCAGTGTCCCATTGGGGACTCTGTGTGGGGGCTCCAAACCCACCTTCCCTCTCCACACTGCCCTAGTAGAGGTTCTCCATGAGAGCTCCGTCCCTGCAACAGATTTCTGCCTGAACATCCAGGTGTTTCCATACATCTTCTGAAATCTAGGCAGAGGATCCAAACCTCAACTCTTGCTTTCTGTGCACCCACAGGCCCAACACCACACAGAAGTTGCCAAGGCTCGAAGATTGCACCTGCTGAAGCAATGGCCCAAGCTGTATCTTGGTCCCTTTTAGCCATGGCTGAAACTGGAGCAGCTGGGACACAGGGCACCATGTCTCAAGGCTGCACAGAGCAGCAGGGCCCTGGGATAGCCCATAAAATCATTTTTTTCTTTCCTAGCCTCCAGGCCTGTGCTGAGAGGGGCTGCTGTGAAGATCTCTGAAACCCCCTTGAGGTGTTTTCCCCATTATCTTGGCTATTAACATTTGGCTTCTCTTTACTTACACAAATTTCTGCAGCCTTGAATTTCTCCCCAGAAAATGGGTTTTTCTTTTCTACCACATGGTCAGCCTGAAAATTTTCCAAACCTTTATGCTCTTCTTCCCTTTTAAATATGTTCCAATTTTATACCATCTCTTTGCAAATGCATATGAGCATATGCTATTAGAAGCAGCCACATCAAATATTGAATGTTTTGCTGCCTAGAAACTTCTTCTGCAAGATACCCTAAATCGTCTCTCTCAAGTTCAAAATTCCACAGATCTCTAGAGCATGTGCACAAAGATGCCAGTCTCTTTGCTAAAGCATAGCAAAAGTAACCTTTACCTAGTTCCCAATAAGTTCCTCATTTCCATTTGAGACCATCTCAGCCTGGACTTTACTCTTTATACCACTATCAGCATTTTGGTCACAACCATTCAGCAAGTCTCTAGGAAGTTTCAAACTTTCCCACATTTTCCTGTCTTATTCTGAGCCTTCCAAACTGTTCCAACCTTCACCCATTACTCAGTTCAAAAGTCATTTCCACATTTTCAGGTATTTTTATAGCAATATCCCACTTCTCTGGTACCAATATTCTGTATTAGTTTGCTCTCACACTGCTATAAAGTACTACCTGAGACTGGGTAATTTATGAAGAAAAGATGTTTATTTGACTCACAGTTCTACTGGCTGTTCAGGAACCACGGCTGGAAGGCCTCAGAAACCTTACACTTATGGCAGAAGGCAAAGGTGAAGCAAGCATGTCTTACCATAGGAGATAGAGAGAGAGTAAAAGGGCAAATGCTACACACTTTTAAACAACCAGATCTTGTGAGAACTCACTCACTATCATGAGAACAGCAAGGGAGAAATTCAGTCCCATGATCCAATTATCTGCCACCAGGTCCCTTCCCCAGCATGGGGTATTACAATTCAACGTGAGATTTGAGTGGGGACACAAAGTCAAACCATATAAGGAGCTATCATGTGAACAACAGCAACAACAAAAACACACCTGAATGAAGACAGAGAGCAAGCCACACTTGCACACTAGTTTGGATCACATGTATAGACCCTGGAGTATCAGCGCTATAGTAGTGTGAGACAAAATGAGATTTCCGAGGTTGAGGTTGTAAAAAAAGAGGAGATAAGAGGACCAAGAACCAAATCCTGGGAAACACTAATATTTAAGAAGGATGAATAAAGATGACCAAGAAACAAAAAAGGAGGAATATCAGGAGAGAATAATGGCTTGGCTAGTAACTCAAGAGAAGTGTTTCTCCCAAAATGAATTGAATATTGTCAAACATTAAAATGATATCACTAAACATAGCAAATGAACAAAATGCATTGATTTTCACAATTAAGAGAGCTTGCTATGGGACAGAGTACTGTGAGGCAGTTTAAGATGAGAGAGAGGGCCGGGCGCGGTGGCTCAAGCCTGTAATCCCAGCACTTTGGGAGGCCGAGACGGGCAGATCACGAGGTCAGGAGATCGAGACCATCCTGGCTAACATGGTGAAACCCCGTCTCTACTAAAAAATACAAAAAACTAGCCAGGCAAGGTGGCGGGCACCTGTAGTCCCAGCTACTCGGGAAGCTGAGGTAGGAGAATGGCGTAAACCCAGGAGGCAGAGCTTGCAGTGAGCTGAGATCCAGCCACTGCACTCCAGCCTGGGCGACAGAGCGAAACTCTGTCTCAAAAAAAA
>NW_016806642.1:598887-637985 GCF_001698545.2 Rhinopithecus bieti
AGAGAGAGAGAGAGAGAGAGAGAGAGAGAGAGAGCGCTCTGGTGTCTCTTCTTATAAAAACACTAATCCCATCATGAGAGGGGCCCACTGTCATGACCTTACCTAAATCTAATTACCAGCCAAAGGCCCCATCTCCAAATATCATCAAGTTGGGAGCTGGGGCTTAAAGACATGAACGTGATAAATTTAGGTGGAGCGCAGAGTAGGGGAACAATTCATTCCATAACAAACGCTCTGTGTCCTTATTATAAAATATGAATGGGAAAGTATCTACTTCAAAGTGTTGTGAGGATTAATATATGTGAAGTTCCTGGCACATAGTGAGAAGTGTTTGACATTGTTTTGCCTCTGAGATTAGAAGGAAGGTAATCATAAGGTATATAGTCAGGGATGAGTATATGAGAATGACTTGGAACATTAAAGTAACTACCCTGAGAGCGCAAATGTGCTCAGTGAAGTTGGAGGCAGCATCATGAGCTCAGGTAGTAGAGGTCATCTCTGAATGTGGGGCATAAGAGAGAAATAAAGTTTTAAAATAGCAATAGTATGTGGAGTGGGAAAGGAATTCTACTAAATGGTGCTGAAACCCCAGCTGACCTTGCAAAATTCCTCCAGCACATCTGAGAATCACTTTGAAATATCTAGATTGAACATCTCCCTTCTCCCAACAAAAAGACCCAAGAGATGACCTTGGGAGAGTGAGTAGGTCTGACTGTCTGCAAGAGAATTGGGTCAGTCGTTTTAACCTCATGGAGTTCAGTAACCTCATAACTTAGTTAAAAGGAACATATGATATGTGAGAACATAAACAGAACAATAGTACATCACGTCACCTACAGAGGGTGCCCATATCTTATACTTTCCCTTCTCTTTCACCTTTCTAAGGTCACACATAAGAACCAGGAAAAGAAACTGAATGTCACTCACCTCTAACAATTTTTTCTACTATACCAGACCTGTTTTCCTTACCAACACCTTTCACCTCATTTATAGCCCTCGGTGTATCACACTCAGCATTTTAGGTGCATGTCAAGAGAAAGGAAGTCATTTCCACTCTGCTACCTAAAGAGTCGGGGGCTAGGGGTAACCCCACTTTACCTTTACAGACTGGACCAAAGCCAGAAAGATAAAATTATGACTGATGCTGAATATGATAGTGAGAGAACACTTTGAGCAAGACATATTTCTGTGCCAGGAAGTGATCTAAGTCTTTTACATGCATTATCTTCATGTATCCTCTCAACAAGTCTCTGAGCAATGTACTATTATTATCTCTATTTTTTCAGTTGAGGACACTGTGGCAATCAACGAGAGAAACCTGGCAGCTAAGCTTCATTTCTAATCGCCAGAAGGAATCTGGAGACCAGAATAGTCAAGCTCTGATGGATCCAGCAATTTCCATCCTGACACCAATGCTTGATGGATTTGAATTCAGGCTTTGAAGTACACAGACTATAAGGTAGTATAAATATATAATTACCAAAGTTGTCCTGTGAGCCTTCAATCCATTCCCCCATCACCATAATCCCTAGGTGGGATCTAATTAACAATACTCAAATGTAGAGAAACCAGCAGGAGTTAGAAATTTCCCTCAGGACCCCACTCCACCCTCCCCATCCCCATACACAACTCATTAATATGTGACTTGCTCTCAGATCCACCTGAAAGTATAAAAACACGTGCATTTATTTGCTGCTAAAGCACGTGGATGTTGAAGTTTTCTGACATTCAGGCAGTTAACCCTCCTGTTAAAAGTCCTCACACTACAACAGCCTGAGGCGCAGTCTAAGAAAATGTCAATGATATCCAGAATGCTCAAGTGAATAAATAGGCTTCTCTCCAAGTCCCCAAGAAAGAGCAAGCTCAGCTTAGTAACAACACAGTGGGAATTTTACAGTATTTGCCATATTCATTGCAGGGATATTATTATCTTCATATCCAAGAGAGGGAGGTCTTTGGGTGGTCATTCTTCTGCCTACCTAAATATTATTAATAAAAAGATCCTCAAAATGAAGCAGGGATGACAAATGTAGAGATAGACTTTCACTTTCAATTTTTACTGTTTCTTGTTGAGACTTCTGGTGGTCTCTCTCTCTCTCTGTCTCTTTCTCTCTTTCTCTCTTACACACACATACACACACAAAGATAAACAATGAAACCTTCTTTAAATAATCACTCAATGATGCAGATAAAACTGACTACTGGGTAGGGATGACTAACTAAAAAGCCTGACTAAAGATCAAATCCAATTTTACTAGAGCCTATATATGAGGATGCTTTAAAATTCATGTCTTCACTGGAGAATCAGTTGACTGAGGCTCCCTGGTGCAGGATTCTGTCTAAAAATCTTCTAATGAGGTACAAAGCTGGTGATCATGCTGGTCTGCTTCACCAGGCACATCTTAAGAAATCAGATTCTGTGAATCTTATTTTAAAATGTCCACAGTCTTTAAAGATTTGAAGAGTTTTTTTCTCCCCTTAATGCAGTTATTGAGAAGCTATCTATCTGAAGCTGCACTTCAGCAAAACTGTGTTTCTCTTAAAATTTGATCAGATTTACTATCAAAAATCTGTACTTTCAACTATGCAGACAGGAAAGCATTCCATTCAGTGTATTTATTGCTCTTCTGGGAACAGGAAACATTCAATATGGTATCAAGAAGTGTACCAATATATAACCTGAAAATAGGAAGTGGATAAAATTAAAGCACACATCAGTTGGGACTTAAATACGATAATAGGTGCTTTCAAACAGTTTCATGATTTGGCCTGGAGGAATGCAGTCCACTTAGCCTACATTAGTACTAACTTAATTCAAAATAGAATATAGTACCAGGTTTTTTTTTTTTTTAAGAAAAGTGACATTGAATGAATTAAACTACATTTTAAAAAAGAAAACCAGATAAGCCAAAAGTGTAATTGGACCTTTAAGACAATTTTACAGTTTCTGGAGAGTCTCAGCTATTTTGGACTGTGACAGGCAGCTGGCATAGCAATGCAAAGCATGTTTCAGTTCATTTTTCTATTGCTTCTTCCTTTCAGAGGATAAGCTGCCAAGAACAATTCGAGGTGCTTTAATAGAAAGCCTTTGCTATCACATTATCTATGGAACATTTCAGTAACTGGAGCTGCTTAGGCAAAGCTACTGCCAGTCCATAGACTTGCACCCAATAAGAATAAGAGTAAAACATTGCTGGAACCAGGTTTCAAACCCTGAAATTTTATTTCATTGAAAGATGACTTTTTTCATCAACACTTACTAAAATATGATGGGAGGAAATAGGAGGAACCATCTTCCTCCCTGTTCTCTCTTCGGCCATCTTGGCATATGAGCCAGACTGGTTGAGTCTGAAGCTTGTTCTGCCACCAAAGGGCTGTGTGGACTTGGACAACTGCTTTAACATCTTTTTATCTCCATTTTTTCATATGTTAAAGGAACCTCTAATTGTACCTACAGCATGGAGTTTTTGAAAGAGTTAAATAGGTTGATATTTGTAATGCACCTAAAATAGTGCATAGCATAGGCAAATGTTTAATTCTTGTTGATTGACATTACTGTTATTATCTACATAGGCTAAATATGTCCTCCCCGTAAGCCCTCAGACTTTCCCAAAGCTTTCCATCTCATCAATATTACATGACATTAAACCCCTGTCACTCCAGGGTCATGCTATTTCTTAGGTTCTGGGTCTGCATTGTGGTGTGCCTGTCTGCATGCTTCATCTTCCCTTGTCAAACATGCACTTCCTTCAGTTTCTGTCCCTGGTCAGTGGTGTCATCATCACCAATTGTCCAAGAAAAAGTCTTTAAAATTATTCAGTATTTATTGCACACTCGCATTGTGTTTAGTTCTATTAACAACTGGTTAATCATTGGTAAACAAGATAGACTTGATCTCTGACTTTAAGGAATTTATAGTTCTGAACCATTATCAAATAACAAGTATGACTAATTATGCAAAGAATGAAATGAAGAAGGTGTGTGCACTGGGCATGTAAGGTGGAAATACCTAACCTAGTTTGGAGGGTCAGGAAAGCCATTTATTCATTCATTTATTTAAATGATATTTCCTGGGCACTCTCTTGGGTGCTAAGGGTACAGAAAAGAACAATAAAAGTTCTTGCCCTTGGAAAGCCAGCATTATGCTGCAGGGAGATAAGCAAATAAATATTTAGTATATTGGATGGAAATAAATCCTATGAAGAAACTAGCTAAGTACAGGAGATGAATGGGAGAGGTTGCTGCTTTATACAGATTGCTCAGAAAACTACCTCTCTGATAGGGTCACATTTGAACATAGACCTGAAGAAAATAAAGAAATGTGGATACTTGCAGGAAGAACCTTTCAGCAGAGGAAACAGCAAGGGCAAAAGGTCCTGCATCAGAAGTGTGCTTGATGTGCTTGAGGAATAGGAAGAGGCTGGTATGGAGGAGGCAAATTTAGGAGTGCATGGGGAGGGGATAATAGAGGTGGAAGGCACCCAGGAGCCACAGATGGTGGACTTTTGTCAGGAGTTGGCTTCTCTTCTGAGTGAGAGAGCTCCTGAAGGTGAAATGATCTAACTTACATTTTTAAAAGTAATGTAAATTCCTCCTATTCTGTGCCTTAAAGGTAAGGTGGACACAGGCAAGAGTGAAAGCAAATTGATCAGTCTGGAAGGCTAGTGCAGTCATCTCCAGGAAGAAATGATGTTAGCAATGGAGATGAGAAGACACCAGATTTTAGATATATGTTGGAGGCAGAAGTAACAGGATTTCATTAATGAGTTGGTAAAAAGAAATAAGAGAGAGATGACAGGGTTTGGGGGCTCAGCAACTGAAATAAGGCTTTTAATAAAACCCTTGTACTATGACCTTATTAGGGGTTATTCTTGTATCTGGACAAAATGTGGAGGAAAGATGGAGTTAGGGAAGATGATGGGGGTGGGGTATAAGTTATAAGGGACAGGACAGGAATCACAACTTTGCTTTTGAACATGTTAAGGGCAAGGTGCCCATTAGACATGAAGGCTTTGCATTGATAAAGAGATATTTAAACTTCCACCTTAAGGATAAACAGGAATTAGCAGAAGGGGAAATAGGTGGGGTGGACAGCACGGAGAACAGCATTCCAAGCAGGAGCAACAGTAAGCCCTCAGAATAAGAGACTTGAGCTCCAATTTCGACTCTTCCTAGCCATATAATCTTGATCAACTTAAAACAGGGGTAATAATACTTTTCCCATGTAACCGTTGTAAGAATTGTATAAGGTATTGTTTGGGAAAAAGCTATTAAACTACATTTTAAACCTTGTAGCATATCTTAAGCCCCTGATCCACAGAGATATTGGTAACTACTATCTATCTTCAGATCCAGTTACTATAAGAGTTCTAGAAAGAGGGTCCAGGAAAAAGCAAGGATTCCTAGTAAACTGCTATTTTCTCTGTGTTGCTGTGACAGAGTGACAAAGCAAGCCTGATAAAATGTTCTCTGTGCCACCTCATGATGACAGAGGGCCAGGCCTCAACTCACAGCAATTCTGTGAGGAAGATGACCTCAGATGTTCACAGGAGACAGAAGTTTGAGGGACGGCATAGTGCTACGGTAGCACAATGTTCATCCTTGTTTCAAATATTTGGTCCTTTTGTCCCTGTAAGTGCATTCATGGTTCTAAAGCCACATGCTTAGAGGGCACAAAGATTGTCTGAATCTTCAGGAGAATACTGAGCACTTCCCTAACACCTGTTTCCAATTAGAAGTTTCTCGGTAAGAATATCACATTAGTGGTAATTATTTGTACTTGCATTCAGGTTCTCCATTCCCTAGACTTTTAGCCTTCATATAAGCAACGACTCCACTAACACATTCAACAAGAACATATGAGCCCTGGCTATTTGTCAGGCACTGGATGAGTTTCAGAAATACAGTCGTAAGTGTATTTACACTGCCTTGAAGGAATTTTCAGTCAACTGCAGGAAATAAAGAGGTTAAAAAAAAAAAGTGTGATGAGCAACACAGGAGCCCAAAAGCCACCTATGCTGAATAATCAAGGTAAATAGGATTTAGGAAGAAAGTGACATGGCGGCTGAGATTTCAAAGATACTCAAAAATTAATGGGAGGAGTGGTGTGAGGGAAGAAAAAAAATGTTGGAGTTTCAGGCAGAGGCCTTTTGCAAAGGCTCAAATGTGAGACATGAGAAGGTATAGGGTAAAAAAGTCCAGTGTGGTTGGAGAACAGATTATTATGAAGAAATGGAGTTGGGGGGGCGGGTGCAGGGGGCAGAAGGGAGGGATTAGACTGGCAAGGGAAGCATGTACCAGGTCATAAGTAGCTTTGCAAGCTATGCTAGGAAGATGGCATTTTCTTCTTAGGGCAAAGCAAGCCATGAGGGATGGTAAGCAGGAAAATGACATGGCATAATTTTTATTTCATAAAAAACATTATCATTAATGGAAATAATGGACTTGACTCACAAAATAAGACTAGGGACCAAGATACCAGTGAGAAAAGTGAGCTAATATTTCCAGTATGGGTTGAGAAGTGTGCCTAGTGTGATGGGAGATGAGAAGGCAAGGACCAGAGCATTGGAAATCAGAATCATTTTATTGAAAAAATCATAGAGGTAAATATGGTAGGATGTGATGACTAATTAAATATGAATGGCAAGGCAGAGGGAGCACTAGATCCCAAGGTATCTGTCTTAGACAAATTAAGCAAAAAATAGTGCTACTTACCAAGATGATGAACAGAATGGGTTTACAGGGTCTGGGTCCCCATTAGATCCCAATGTATAAACTAATTCTTCTCAGGGTTCTTTTCAATGACAGAATGATGTATAAGCAGAGCTACTAACACTTACCATATCCTCGGTTACGGCCTTAATTATATGCCCCCCAAATCTTTACGTTGATGCGCTAATCCGCAGTACCTCATAATGTGACGTTATATGGAGAGGGGCCTTAAAGAGGTGATTAAGTTAAAATGAGGACATCAGGCTGGGCCCTAATCCGGACTGACTGGTGTCCTTATAAGAAGAGAAAGTTTGGATACCCAGATATCAGACATGTGTGTGCAGAGGACAGATCACTGGAAGACAAAGAGAAAGCAGGCATCTGTAATCCAAAGAAAGGGGCCTCAGAAGAAACCAAACCTGCTAACACCTTGCTTCTGACCATCTAGCCCCCAGAACTGTTGAGAAATACATTTCTGTTCTTTGAGCTCCAAGTCTGTGGTATTTTGTTATGGCTGCCCTAGCAAATGAGTGCACCCTCTAATCCAGTGCTTCTCAAACTCTAGGGTGCACAGGTATCACCCGGGAATCTTATTAAAATGAAGATCTGATTTGGAAGTTTGGGAATGAAGCCTGAGATTCTGGATTTGAATCAGCTCCCAGGTGATAGCCATACTGATGATCAGGACCACATTTTGAGTAGCCAGACTCTAAATGAGTATTTCTCTGCAATCAAAACCACTCTGAGACTGGGAGTGGTGGTTCATGCCTGTAGTCCCTGCACTTTGGCAGGCCAGTGTGAGTGATTCACTTGAGGCCAGGAGTTTGAGACCAGCCTGGCCAACATGGCAAAACCCCATGTCTACTAAAAATATAAAAATTAGCCGGGCATGGTGGTGCATGCCTGTAATTCTAGTTACTCAGGAGGCTGAGACACAAGAATCACTTAAACCGGGTAGGCAGAGGTTGATGTGAGCCAAGATTGCGCCATTACACGCCAGCCTGGGTGACACAGAGAGACTCTGTCTCAAAATAAATAAATAAATACACAAACAAACACTATGAAATGACACCATATACCTGTTATGATTGCTGTTATCAAAAGGACAAGAGATAACAAGCATTGGCAAGGGTGGAGAGAAAAAGGAACCTTTGTACACTGTTGGTGTCAATGTAGATTATATGGTTAGACTTTGTGCCCCCACCCAAATCTCATCTTGAATTGTAATCCCCATGATCCCCACATGTCAAGGGACAGACCAGGTGGAGCTAATTGAATCATGGGGTTGGCTTCCCCCATGCTGTTCTTATGATAGTGAGTGAGTTCTCATGAGACCTGATGGTTTTATAAGGAGCTCTTTCCCCTTCTCTGAGGACTTCTCCTTCCTTCTGCCTGGTGAAGGTACTTGCTTCCTCTTCACTTTACATCATGATTATAAGTTTCCTGAGGTCTCCCCAGCCATGCTAAACTGTGAGTCAATTAAATCTCTTTCCTTTATAAATTACCCAGTCTGGTGCAGTTCTTTTTAAGAGTATGAGAACTGACTAATATGATAGACTTATAGAGCCATTATGGAAAACAGTGCGGAAGTTTCTAAAGAAATTAAAAATAAAGCTACCATATGACCCAACAATCTTTCTTCTGACAATAAACCAAAAGGAAAGGAAACATGACCTCATAAATATATCTGCACCCCTATGTTCATTGCAATATTATATAGAATAGCCAAGACATTGAAACAACCTAGGTCTCATTCAATAAATGCATGGTTAAAGAAACTGTGGCATATATATATGATATATATTATATATATCATATGTATCATTAATATCATATATAATATATGTGATGTAACATTATTTAGCCTTTAAAAAGGAGGAGATCCTGCCATTTGCCACATTGTGGAGAACCTGGAGGATATTATGTTAAGTGAAGTAAGCCAGACACAGAAGGAAAAATATGGCATGATCTCATTTATATGTGGTATATTTTTTAAAAGGTCAGAAGTATAGAAACAGAGAATAAAACAGTGCTCACCGGGGTCAAGGGGGAGAGAGGAAATGAGGAGATGTACGTCAAAGGATATAAAGTAGCCATTATGTAAGATGAACAAGTCACAAGTAAAAAGATCTAATGTACAACGTTGATGACTATAGTTAATAACAGTGTATCGTAGTCAGAATTTTTGCTAAATGAGTACATATAGTTGCTTTTGTCACATGGGAAAAAATAGGTAACTATGTAAAGCAAAGGATTTGTTCATTTGTTCCACTACTGGAACTATATGTGCATATACAGTTTATTTGTTTGTTTGTTTGTTTCCCCTTGAGATAGGGTCTCTGTTACCCAGACTGCAGTGGCCTGATCACTGCTCACTGCAGCCTCAAACTCCCCTCAGCCTCCAGCATAGCTGGGACCCCAAGCACATGCCACCGGACCTGGTTAATTTTTTTTTTTTTCAGTACAGAAAGACAGCTCTCTATGTTGTCCAGGTTAGTCCTGAACTCCTGGGCTCAACTGATCCTCCCGCCTTGGCTTCCAAAAGTCTTGGGATGATAGGTGTGAACCGCCACTCCCAGTTTTCCTATATATATTAAAACACCATGTTGTATACCTTAAATATACACAATATTTATTATGAAATATAAATAAAACTATAAATACAAATAATGTGTTTGTCAAAACTCAGCCCAGGGACTCTGGAGCTGAATCACCTGGGGCCCTTCCTCAGCAGACAGATTTCTGAGTCCAGGTTTTTTAAATCAAAAACTCCATGTCAGGAGGTGGGTCCCAGGGATGAATATTTTTAACAAGTTCACTAAGCAGTTATGCACACCAAAATTTGAGAATTATTTCCCCTTAGCATCTCTAAATACCTTAGGCAATTCAGTCCATTGCTCATCTTCCACTTTGTCATTTTCCCCTTGAAAGTTGGAACGTGCTTTGAGGACACCGGCCAATTCAGCAACACAGACCCAGAGCCTCTTGTGGAGAGGCACTGCCTTTAATGTTTGGGAGGAAACCTTGTCAGAAACTGACACTTGAAGTTAAAAGCAGTTCATGTATTTATGGGTTACAGTGTGACATTTCGATATTTGTATACAATATGTAATAATTAAATTAGGATAGTTAGCATATCAGTCACCTCAAACCTTTGTCATTCCTTTGTGTTACAACCTTCAAAATCCTCTCTTCCAGCTATTTGAAACATTATTATATGTCAGTTTTATGTAAATATATTTTTAAAAAATAAGTAAATAAGCAGCTCACAGACACAAAAGTAATTGTAGACAACCTCCCAGGCTTTTAAGCAGATGCTTTTGCATATAAAAGGTGAAAGTTGAGGCAATAAAACCTAGAGAAAAAATATAAAAGTAATTCCATGTTTCTTCTGAGGAATGCAATTTGCTTCATTAACTGAGGTTTCATAGCCTCCTGGAGGCTTGAATTCACAGGTATCACCCCAGACCCTAAGCCAACTCTGGAAATAATGATAGGCACGATTTGCCTGCCATCTGGATCCCCTTGCCTTGATCTACATTCGGCTTCCCCCAACTCCTCAATATCTCCTGCTCTTTTCTGAAGTCCACCACTCCATTCCCATTTCTCCCTCCCCACAGCCCAGGTTGCTTAACTGAGCACATTCTCAGGCAGACTGTCCCCTAACAACAGATAGGCATGATATTCTTCAGAAAGGCTGGTCTTGCTGGCAGGAGCTTGGGGTTCTACTCCTTTTTCCACCCAACCCCCAACACCACTCTCCAGGCCTTTGGACTCCTCAAATACATCTGTTCATCTATCCAGTCCTCAGTTTCTTCCCATGTAATATAAAGCTGAATTAGATTATCTCTAAGTCTCTTTAGTCAATAAAATAGTTTTAGTCTTACAAAATGAATCAGAAAGAAGCTTTGAGTCTATTGCTGAATTAATTTTTTTGCTAGTTTCATTTGTAAACCTGAAAAATTCAACTTACTTTGCCTCAATCTCTTACCAGTCAGATTGAGCTAGCAATACATTGGCAGACTGCCTCATATTTACCCTACCAAGTCTTGATGACTGACTGCTTTCAGGGTCAATGTTAGCCCATCCATGCCTCAAGTTGCTTGCTTTCTACCCAACTACTTTGTAGGGGTGGGAGATGGGGGAGCACAGACCCATTTCCTTGCAATGTCCCAGGACTCTATAATCCCAAATGAGGAGAGCAGAGCAGTGATCGTTTAGTGGGTTGCAAATTCCTGGCACCAGCTCTGGGATAAGGGAATTGGTGTTGCTGGCTACAATATGCTCAATCTCCCCTTAGCTGGGACAGTTACTATACCCCTGGTTCTTGACGAATAACTAGGTAATAGCAATCAAGGACTTCTATACCAGTAAGCCTACACCACATATTTTAACATAGTGGTGAAGTCCAGGATTTAGAGTTAGAACTTGGTTCAAATTTAGGCTTTTTTACTTACTTGCGTGATTTACCTGACTGCTTTGAGTCTGCGTTTCCTCCTTTGTAAAATGGAGTAATCCTTCCTTAGAGTTATCAGGAGAATTATATGAGATTATATACATAAATCACTAGCAGGGTAAGGAGAAAATAACAATTGTTAAATAAATAAAGGGTTAAAAATTGTCATTTTGCTCAGCATAAAAAAGGATTAAGATAGGCTCTTTATTCCAAAATGTCAGATCCTTTGGATTAAGTTGACCTAAACATTATAACTATTTTCAGCAAGGAGGCATCTTAACACTTCAAAGAACAACCCCCATCTGAAAGTGCAAGGTCTGCTGAATGGAAGATACACCTAAAACACTGATGTGGACATTCTGTGGTTGGTTTGTGTGTCTTTAACAGGGAGAGTAGTACTTTTCCTTTAATGAGCTCTTCCACAGTCTGGGGACACTGGGGGACCATTAAAATTTTCCTCTGCAAAGTGAACAAGGCTCGAGGTTCCATAGTAACCACAGCTGAATAATTCAAACTTAGAAGCTTACAAAATGGCAATTTACCTAAGGATGTTTTTATGGCCCCTTATGCTATAATCCTAATGAAAGGGCTTCTCATAAAGGCTGTTATTCCAGGAAAAAAAAACACACACACTCATATGCACACAAATACACACACATACACACCCTATTTCTGGTATTTTTTCAGCAGAGTACTACCAAAAAAAAATAATATTTATAAGTAAGCAGTGTTAACTTCCCTCCCAATACTTGAAATAGAGCTTCATTTTTGAATTACAACACATCTGAGGCATAACTAGAGAGAGAGAGAGGAATCACTGCAATCAGCAGAATCATTGATTATGCTTGTAATGACTGTCAGAAAGGTACCTGTGGGCAAAAGGGATTCACATTAACACAAACACTCACAGCCACTGTCCACTTGCTTTCTGCTACAAAGGCATATCCACAAACCTCATGAACCAGAATCACCGGGAGAAATTTTTTTTTTTTTGATTACAGATTTGAACCTGATATCCCTAGAATTTCCCTCCTTTTTTGTTTTTTTATTCAATCCTTCATTTGAAACCCTTAGAATTTATCATTCTATGTATCTGAAATAGAGCCCAGGAAGCAGTATTGTTTTTTAGAGCTCCTCTTGGATGACGTGCAATAAGATTCGGCAGTCATTGCTTCCCTAATCTGCTTGTAAGTTGCACTGCCTGAACTAGGAATGACTTCCAGGTTAGGAAAAATCCACTCTGAATCCACAGTGTCTTCCATTAAAATATGTCCCTAAAGCGTGGGTTGAGAAAGTATATCTACATATCAAAAATTTTCGCTTTAAATGCTGAGATTCATTCAAAGTCCATTCTTACAATTTGAAATAATCAGAATTCAATTTTCTGGATCCCTTAATAAACCAGAATTTATTCCTTTAAGAAAAAGAGGTAAAACATTAAATATCAAAACATCTAAGGATTCCATTGTAAAGAAATCAGCTTCGGAGGTATGGTCCAGGGTTTGTGTCGCATTCACTTTCAGCTCTTGGTGTGAGGGATTATCAGTTCATTAGCATGTTGACTCTAGGGCACTGCAGGACTCTGAATCTTCAAAGCAGTGTTCAGTGATGTTTACCTCACCATGTTAATCATTAGGCCCAAAATGTTAACACTCCTCTCTATGGCAGGCAGCCTGGTCTTCCAGAATGGCTGTCTTCCAGACTCCTGGTCTCCCAGAATGCCCAACACCAAGAATGAACCTCCTGTGCCTGAGGTGGTTTAAAAGATGAAATACATAGGCCACTGACAGAGTAATCAGAATACTGGTACAAATAGAGAGCTAAGGTTCTTTCTACCACTTCAAAAAATAAGGACTGGATTGTTTACTGGTGATAAAACAGAGTAATTACAAGGAGATTTGGGATACATTTTGATATAGAAGTTGTATTCATGATTAATTGGTCATGACAAAACAGTAGTTTAGATGAAGAGCACAGGAAAAGGTAATAGAATTGAAGGTCAGCTGTTAGTAATTGACACCAATCTAGTCTGAATCAGTTCCTATGATACTTACCTAGGGAAGAGAGGAAAACATAGATTAGATAGTTGGCAACATAGCTAGTTTTCTAGTTAAATCTTAGTTATTCATAAGACACCAAGGAGGTCTCTGTTAGATCCTTTACCCCTCTCCTCTTACTTTATTCACACCTTATAAAGTAGCTGTTTTAATCTCTGTTTTACAGATGAGAAAACTGAGGCTCAATGGCATTAAGTAACTTCCCCATTATCAAAACACAAGTAACCAGCAAAAAAAGGAACTAGAGCACTTCTCTTAATTCCTCAGACACCTTCATGTCTTTCTCCCTTGATACATTTTTTTCTTGATTCTATTAGTAAAACATGATTGTACTTTCATTCAGTGACTATTTTCTAATGATTTTTCTCTTTTACTAATTCATGAGTGCCATGGGGACAGGGACCTTGTCTGTTTTATCCTCCATTCTTTACCTAGAACCCAGCACAACGCTTAACCTACAATAAACTCTCAATGAATATTTGCTGAATGAATAAAGACCCACGGACTCCATAGAAAGAAGATGCTTTTTCTCTGACATTCCATTCTCTTCCATAACCCAATCCCACCCTTAGGAACTCCAAATAACCCATCTAGTTTCGTTCTTAATGCATCTTTATTTTATTTTATTACTATATTTTATTGAGACAGAGACTTGCTCTGTCACCCAGCCTGGAGGGCAGTGGTACAATCTCACCTCGCTGTAACCTCCACCTCCTGGGCTCAAGCAATTCTCCTGCCTCAGCCTCTTGAGTAGCTGGGACTACAGGCACCCACCACCATGCCAGGCTAATTTTTGTATTTTTAGTAGAGACAGGGTTTCACCATATTCAGCTGGTCTCAAACCCCTGACCTCAAGTGATCCTCCCACCTCAGCCTCCCAAAGTGCTAGGATTACAGGTGTGAGCCACCGCGCCCGGCCCTAAGTCCATCTTTATTATCAGCAAGTTGGAGAAAATTATTCAGCTTTGCTTTTCATTTGTCATTTGATCTTTTTAGTACTGTGTAAATAAAACTCTAAAGGCATATAAAGAACTAGATTGTTTCTGAATTTTCCTAGTTAAGATGTAAAACCATGGAAGACCTGGAGAGAACTACTTCAGGCAATATGTGTTAAGAAGCTGACCATAGAACCATGGTCTAGACAAGGGAGTACCCTGACATCTAGATCTTTTAGTCTTTTCCCAAAGCACTTCCCCTAGAATTCATTCTTTGAATCCCCCTCCTTTCCCTTATTGGACATGCATGTCTACCTACAAATAGCTTCTAATTTTTTTCTTCCTCTATTTTAAAATCATATTTATACAGAAGATACTTTTTCTTCCTTTTTAGGGCTTCTGAAGATCTCTTCCAGGAAACAGATGAGGAGTTTCCATGGCATAGCTCCTCTGCCAGCTCATTTCAGTTTGAATTCCTCCTCCTCATACTGCAGCATTTTTGTTGTCTTCATGAAAATGCTATTTGGGGTTCTTATTCAGTTTTTCTACCTCTGTGTTTCAAGGATAGCATCTTTACACTTATGCTTGATATGCAGACTTTGCACAGTTTTCATCTCGCACTCTGTCCCAGGTGAATCAGTAGACAAAAATATATTTGGATATCTCATTTCCTTCGATGGATAGTTACAATCAGAATAGCTAGTTAATCCATCAGTATTGGCTTTGAAGGTTTTGGCATTTGTTGAATAATAAAAATTTGGGTAAGGACAGTAAGGAATCTAACTATTTGACTGAACTATTCTTCTTAACATTTTACATGCTATCATACACTCACAATCCATCTCTTAAATACTTTATTTTCTTAGAAGATTTGAGATGCTAATTTTTACCTTTCTGTTTTTAAATCACATATGCTCATATTTTCAAATGCATTCTCTCAAGTTGCTTGCATAATTGAATGTTCTAGTATGTGTTTGTGCAAAACATATTCACCATTTAAAAGGGCATTTGCATGTGTAGAACAGTTGCTTTAATTTTTGCACAACAATGAAAATCAACAAAGTATGATTTTAAACTGAATAGTATACATTTTATATAATATTTATGGAGAAAATTAAAACTCCAGTACTCCTGTGAAATGATTAAAGATACTTTCAAGAATCTTTTTTCAGGGCTGCTATGTGCCAGACATTATCCTAGGTGCTAGAGACACAAAGATGAATAAGAGCAAACTTCTGTGCTTAAAGTACACACTAATGCAGAAAGATACAACCTTGCTCTAATAATTGACATACAATCTGATATAAGCTGTGATTGAGGTATGAAAAATATAGAAAATTCCATGTTCATCTGAAACTAGCTGTCTTCAAAATTAACAGGATCCTAGACCTAAGATATTTCTCCCATAGTATTTTTTCTCCTTTAACCAAATACTGTCCTAGGAAGAAAGCATTTGGGTGGCAGAAGTGTTGCCTAAGGGGAAGATGACTTAGCCAGCTTTCTCATTCTATTTCACAGTTGTATCAAACTATTAGTAAACACCCATTAGGGTGAATTTAAAGCAAACGAGTGGGAATAAATGAAATCATTGTGAAGAAGACAAACGTTGCAAATTCCAAAATCTTAAGAAAATTATTAAGCCTCAGAGAAAAATCCAGGCAATTTAAAACCTCACAATGGCATTCACACAGATGCTACAGTTGATGTGTCTTTACATGGGATTGTGACAAGGTAGGAAAACTCCTCATAATTGAAAGTGTAAATATAGAAAAGGAAGGCTGCTGGAGGGGGCGAGAAGGAAGACAGACTGCGGTGTCCTAAGAGGATAAAGTTTGCATTAGACAATATACAAGTCAACAAGAATAGAACTAAGGGAAAACAATACTTAGTCTGTCATGAGGGTCCTAAAAAAAACCCAGGCATGGAAAAAGTAAAAACAAGAATATCTGTGCCAGTGCTGGACTAAGATGGGAATGAACCAGAAGAAGGAGGCAAAGAAAATGCTCCCATTTTCCCAGAAGCATTGTCATTCTTTCTTTAAGGTGTAAAACTTATCAGAGCACACATCTTTTGCAGTCACATTGTATGTGAAACTCTCTACTAATTACTGCAGGATGGGGAGGGAGGCAAGAGGAGGGTTTGGGGTGGACTCCTTAGCAATAAGGATATCAGCAACAGTGTTGTTGGCACTTTACAGCAATGCCCTAGCAATGAAATACATAATATCAATGAACTTAGCAACAATGGCTCTTGGAGACAATGCTCTGAATGGCAGTACTCATAGAATCAACACTCTTTACATCAGTACCATTAGGTACAACATTCCAAAGGAAAATGTCCCCTTTCTGGGTGCACTATCATTGGCAATGTCTGCTGCACTATGATTGAGATGATTGGCGATTGCCAGCTTTGAGGTCTGCAGAGGGTTTATAGCCCTCCACTTGTACTGTAATTCACTCTTACAGCACTTCCAACGAGCCCTGTATTTCACTCTCCAACTACTCTGGTTTGACCTAGAGCCGAGGAATAAATGCAATTAGGTGGCTGTTTAACTTGCTGGTCATTTCTTCCCATCCTCCCTGATCCATAGCAGCCTTCGTGTCAAATCCCAATCTGACTATTAAGGAAATCAGCATCTCCCTTTGCAGTAGCTGATGGTGTCAATCTAGGAAAGCTAAGGACTGCAGGAGAAGAGAAGGAGTGACAGGGCAGAATTTCAGAAAAGTTCAGCAGTCATTCAACTGTCAACCTCCTTTACAGAAAATCAAAAATGACAATCAGTTCCTGAGAAAGGGTATAATTTCCCAAACCAGATAAAAAGACAATGCAAAACTGAAGAACTACAGTGAAATCTCAGAAGGGTTTCTCCGTCTCTCTCTCTCTCTCTCCTTTCTCCTCTCTCTCTCCTTTCTTCTCTCTCCTGCCAAGAGATTTTCTCACATCAAGCTACTGCTATGGGTTGCAAGTGAATGAGTTGAAAGTAGCTTTTAATTAAAATGAGAGGGTAAAAAAGGGAGGTTTTGTTTGTTGTCCCCCAACTCCTTCTCATGTTTCAATGTTCCACATCTGTAAGACAGCCTGGCTGTCAGTCACTCTGTTGTATCTTTGATAACCTCCCTGCAGCCCCAAGCTGTTAAGGTTTCTATAGTAGCAGCACCATATTGTACTTTTTAAAATTGTTTGTCTTCCCTAAAGACCTTGTGTCAGTGAGGATCGGGGACAATCATTTATCTCTATATCTTCAGGTCCTGGCACAATGCTTGGTATAAAGTAAACTGGCAACTAGTATTTGCTGTATGAAGTAAGTGAGGCTTTTATGTTTTACCAAAACAGAAAAGGATATTCTGTCAAAATTCTCATTTATATTCATTTGTAGATAAAAACTGTTAAGTAACAATTTGGGGAATAATGGAAAGAGATGGCCTTTCAATCAATACCACCTGATTACTTAGCCTGGATTCAAATTATAACCTGGTTACCTCTGGGTAAGTTCCATAGTCTCAGATTCTGAGTATCCTCATCTGGAAAATGGGGAAGATGAGATTTAGTCATATGGTGATTATGACAATTAAGTACATAATGTACAGAAAGCGTTTGGGACATACTGTTGAGCACATAATAAGCACTACAGAAATGTTACCCAATATCAAAATGCCCAGAGCAGTACCTGGCACAGGGGAGGAGCTGAATAAATGGTAGTTTATTCCCACATAGATTTACTTATATGGGTGCACTGAAGACCAAAAATGTTGTCTTTTAAAAATGTGCATCAGACTGGGGGAAATAAGATATTTTCTCTACAAAGAAAATATAAACTGGTGATGAATGCGGTGTTCCATGCAGAGTGGTCTGAGAGTCTTGTTTTATCACTGGTTGCCCAATAAGGTTAGCTTTAATTTGATGCATGGAAAGGAATTTTTTAATAACTTGCTTTGAGGTATTTTAGGCAAAGATTTAGTACAAATCTTAACTCTACTTGTGCCTGTAGAAATTTATATTCTGCTTTTAAAGTCAAATCATTTAGGATCAACTCCATTGCATATATTAGAAAATAAGTACCCCATAAATACACTCTCACATCTCTCCGGCTCCCCGGAAGCTGCAAATAACCATGAATTTTTGTTGTGCTTTACATATTCCAGAAATGGCATAATAAATAAATAAATAAATAAATACTTGAATGGCAAATCAATACAATATAACCTTGTTATAAGAGACTCTTTCTTGCCCATTTTAAACAGGCTGTGATAAATACAGAACTGCCATTTCATTTCACATACCAATGTAAACTGCAACATGATCTATTCCACGGATGCCAATTTTGAACATGAAGATCAACAAGAAGCCTGATGATACATCATATTCACTTTTTAAATCATCTCCATTTTAAATGTAATATATCACACATCCAATTAAATGACACCATAAAATATATAAGGGATTTATATGCATACGATCTCTATACTGATAACATAGAAAAGAATTAAAATTTACTCCACATACAGACAAAAAGTAGATTTAATTTTCATTATTGGTGATACCATTTGATAATAACCATAATATATATTACTTAATGAGTACCTCTAAGATGTTGTCTCTAGTTGTAGGCTCATTTATTGCTTACAACAACCTGAAGAGGTAGGCACAGTCACCTCCATTTCACAGGTAAGGAAATTATATTCTCATAAACATTCTGTTTACCAACTGTTCTGGCTTGGTCAACAGCCAAGTTTTATACCAAGTCCCATAAATATAGATTTCAGTTCTTCTCCTGTTCACTGATCAAACCTGACCTGTGCAGTGTCTTTATCCTCTTGTTCCTGGGGACAACCTTTGAGAACACTGAAGCCAACTGAGGTTTAAAGTAGCCACAACAACACAGGGACTCAAATTATTTTAGGGAAAGAGTGACGGAGTAAGTTAAACCCACTTCACCACTACTCTTTTCCTCGTAAAGATTCATGAAGAAAAAAATAGCTGTGTTCAAACAGCTAACAAATTGGCAATGGAAAGCACATTGCACCTATTTTACTGAATGCCGAATGGAAGAACTATGACCATGGGTACATGCTATAGAAAGACAATTTAACCCTAAAGGGAAATTTTAGCCCTTTCCTTCTAACAGTCAGAGCAATTAGTTCACTTGCTGGTAGTTTAAAAACAGAGACTGATAAACAAACAACAAACAATCAAACCAATACTTGCTTCAGTGATGTAGGACTCGAGTATCCGCTTGTTGATTTTACGGGGCAATTTTTAAGGCATCCTCCAACCCTGAGGCTCTATGATATTTCCTTCTATGTTTTGGCATAGGGCTTGGGGAATTCCAATGTTATGCTGCACATTAGGTCAGCAGCTACCTGGTGCTCTCTGTTAATTTAAGTCCCTTTAGAAAAATAGCCAAGATGGAAGAAATTTGAGAAGCTACCCCTAGACAGACCCTGAACAATCTCTAATTGACAGAATGGCAGTATTTTGCCTACCTGACTTATAAACATCCATCATTTATTATTGCAGATGATTTGCTCCCCATTTTTATATTTATTTCACATACGTGATTGTATAAGATTTTTTTCTTTCTCCTTTGGCCTCCAGTTCTTTCACATCTCTTTATCCTCAAACCCTATCTCAGTGATGCTCTAGTTCCATCTGGCCCTTTACTCATTCGGAGTGCATTATCCAACATTTCAGATGATCCTCATCCCCTGGCCCTACCTTCACACCTTTATTCTTCCATGAAGTTCTGAATGCAAACTTTCCTATGGAGAACACCCATGTTGTTCATGTTAGAATTAGTAATGATTATAGCCCAAGTACTGTTCTAAGTTCTATCTCATTTAGTTCTTACTCCAGTTCTGTAAGTGTTGTCTTTATCCTTCATTTGAGGGGAAAGATAAAGGAAACTGAGGCTCAGACTGGTGGAGTGACATGCACAAGATCTCAGTGTTAGTGACAGTGTGAGGGTCTGTTCCCAGGGCACTCTTCACCACTATGACACACTGTTTTGCTCCACATGCCTTCAACCTACCCTTTTCCACCATGACTATCATCTCTCTGTCTTGGTTTTCCCTCTCTCATTTCTTCCTGTTATCTGGTCTTCCTTCCAAAGCTTTCTCCTCCCACTGCCGTAACGACATGTTTCATGTCTGTGTTTTCTGTATACATCCATCTTTGATCTTTTCCATTTTCAGTCTCACTTTCCCCTGGCCCATTGCTCTCTTCCAACAACTTTGCTTAGATCTCTCCAATTTACTGCCAACATTCCAGAAATCATATTGGGAAGGAATTACCTCTGTTTCTTTGGCATCATCTCCTGGCTTGAACCTGTTGGCATCTGTTAGAGTTTGCTCCTCACCCCACTTCACAGCACTGCTAAATTTATTCTTAATCTATGTCCCTTTCCTAAGTGGGCTTCTTTATCACTGCCTTGATGCTGTCAGCCCTGTTCACCCACAATGCCTTTGGCAACTCCCTCAGCCCTCCTATTCCATTACTCTCCTTGTCCCTAGGTCTGCTTCTACTTTTCTGATCTGTCCTATCTCCTTCTCAAGCTCTTTGTCCTCTCATCATTATCTAAAAATAACCATTCCCCAAGGCTCTGTCCTTGACTTTATTTTCTCCTCTGTCTGTCTTCTTTGCCTCACCAGTCTCACCCACTAAAAGAGTTTAAACTCTTTATGCCATCAAATCTCATTTGTGAAGGTTAGAACCAGCTAGGGCCTTTCTTTATTGTGACTCCTTGACCTCAAATGTGAGATCTTCAAGTATGTCAGGCATAGTGAAATGGGGAAGAGTGGATTCCCTAATTAATGATAGGTCTTTCCAGAACTAAAAAAGGAAACAATAACATTGAGGAGAGGCAAAAGAGAAAGAAGAAGAGTCCCTGAGAAAAAGTTCTAGTGAGAGAGAGATGGATACAGATGAAATATGAAACAATACATAGCCCAAAACCATTTTTTGGGAAATCAAGAGAGTAGCAAGATTTTAGTCAACTTTTGTAGCTCAAAATTTTTTGATCTACTCACCAAAAACTCATAGTGACTCTCTGAGGAAAGCCTGAAAACCTCCGAAACTATTAATCTACACAAAAATTTTAATAAAGTTGGAAATAATTAGAGAAAAGGTAGAGAAAGTTCAGCTAAAAAATGTTCGGGTGTATTTTAAGAATAAAGATAATAAAACAATGCTGCATACATTAAAGTGCTTGGAAGTTTATATATGTGTATTATTTATACATTATATATTATTTCTTTTACTTTACGTAATATATGTATATTACATATAATCACATATATTTGTCATTTTGAAAAGTTGTAATACTGCAAGGAAGTTTTATTAATTCTATTTAACATATAAGGAAAATGATTCTTAGAGAGTTCATGTGGCTGACAAGTAGTGGAACTGAAATTTAAAACAAGAATTCTCTGTTTCCAAAGTTATTTCCATTATGACATAAACACTTAAATGCGAATTCAAGAGTCAAAGTGTATTTTAAAGAAAGGCAGGTCAAGGATAAATGGAAATACTAAATAATAAAAAACACGGACTAGGCAAATAACTTACTCTGTCATACGTCTTAGGCCTTCTGATTTTCAGAGCCACTTCTCACTCTTCTATTCTTCTTCTCTTTCGTATTTAAGAAATACACAAGTAGACACATGCTTTCTAACATGGGGTGGGAGAGATTAAAGAAATTTAGGAGAGGTATTTAGAAAACTAAAGGCATACTGTGATTTATCAATGGTCATGATTCTTTTAGGCAAAGACAATAAATTATCTTATTGTCTTTAAAGACAATAAATTGTATCTTATTCAAACATTTGTTAATACAACAAATATTTACTAAGCACCTGTCTTAGGCAGAAAAAAAAAATATTGACAAAGTCAGGTATTTGCCCTCATGATGCTTATATCCATCCTGTTTACATTCCTCAGACATTACAGTCTTCAAAATTCAGTCTCAGAAGCCACCTGATTTAGCTCAAAACAAGGCAGGTAGATCTGCTTTCATGTTATAACATTCTGTGAAAAAAAACTTTCACTATGTTCCATGTGTAATTGTTATGATTACGTGAACTCTTTTCCTTCCAAATTATGATTAACTTGAAGTTAGGGTCGGCAACGTATTAAATTTGTACCCCAAGTTCGTTTCACAATGGCGGGCATAAGAGAGAAGGCCGATAAATCTTTTTAAAATTGTTGAAAAGAAAATTTATTAGATTTTTATTTTCAGAAATACAGTGTGCTAAGGACCTGGATAGGTCATCTTGTTGAAATCTATTTAAATTGACAGAAAGTCTTCAAAAATCATCTTTATTCACTGATTAACAAAAACATAAGGAATATTTGGGTTAAAAACAAAGTTAAGGAGGAATCTAGGGAGATAAGATGACTATTTAAAATAGTTTTGCTCGAGAGTATTTGCAAAACAGGAAATTAAGCCTTGGTTTTTCCACCTTATGAAACTTGAGGCATAGGAATAACAATTTTAAGACCCATTCAAGGTACAGATTCTAAAAGACGATCCTCCCACTTTTAAAAAGTAATCACCAAAGGACAACACTGTACTGCCCCCTGCTTCAACAGACTACAAAACAAAATATTGATGGTTTTAAAACTTTGTGTCAGTGAATGAAAAGCTATCTTCCTTGAGAAATTATAACCAAGATTCAGACCTCATATTGTAGTCTGAGTACATACTGCATTGGTGGTAAGAAAAGCTTCAAGCCAGGGCTTTGTTGGAGGTAGTCTTAGACTGGTAAAGCCTCCAGATATCTGGCTAAAGCGAACACCAATTAAATATGGAGCAGCTCACTTTGATCCAATACCTCAAAAAATTTCCACAGAAAAAAATGTAAATGATGATCAACAGCTAGTAAACACCCAAGAGCAAAAGTATTGTGAGGCAGAGCCAAGCAGAAAAAAAAATAACAAAACCAGACCCAAACAGAATTTAAATACTAAAATTAGCAGAAATAATATATTGACCACTATGTTTAATATGTTTAAATAAATAAAATAAAGGTTTGAAACTATTAGCAAAGAGCTAAATAATTTGAAAAATAACTTTTAAACTTCCAAAATCAAACTATACTAGAAAATAAAAACTAAAGGAACTTACTTAAAAGCAGGTTACACTTAGCAAAAAAGATAATCAATTAACTGAATAATAGCACTGAAGAAATTGTTCAGAATACAACAAAGAGGGGTAAATAGATGTCAAGAGACATGAATGATAAAATGGGAACATCTAACACAACCTAATGGAGTTATAATAGAAGAGGTGAGACAGAATCAAAGGTAATATCTGAATAGATAATGGCTATGAACTTTTCAAAACTAAGGGTTTGTACTATGACAAATTCAAGAATCCAAAAAATCTCAAGCAAGAGAAATGTTGAAGCTATAGAATGTTAAAAGATCTTAGCCAGAGACGAAAGGCAGATTGCATTCAAAAGAGCATCAATTAGACTGACAGCTGTTTTCTCTTCAACCACAGGGAAGGAAAACAGTGAATGATATTTGCACTATAAAGATAGAAAATAACTCTTGTCTTAAATTGTCATAGCAAAATAACTTTCATGAATGGGAAGATATAAAGACATTTTAGAAAAATAAGAAGTTTAAGGTTTTCCACCAACAAATTTCCACTAAAAATATGTAAATAACATAATTTGGACAGAATTCTCAAAATACAAGTCTTAATTTCAAGAAGGAACGAGCAGCAAAGAAAGTGGTAAATATCTTAAAAAATCTAAACAGACTTTGACATCCTAAAAGATACAACTTGTGATGTTTTAATATAACACTAAAATATATGACAACAATAAATGGAAAAGGACATTTGATAAAATTCAATATCCTTTCATGATAAAAAAATAAAAACTCTCAACAAATTAAGTATAGAAGGAATGTACCTTAATATAATAGAGGCCATATATGACAGACTCATAGGTAACATCATTAGTGAGAAGTTGAAAGCTTTCCCCCTCCTATCAGTAACAAGACAATGATGCCTACTACTACAGATTCTTTTCAACTGTATTAGAAATTCTAGTTCAAGCAATTAGGCAAGAGAAAGAATAAAGGCCATCCAAACTGGAAAGGAAGCAGTTAAAATACCCTTGTTTGCAGATAGCATGATCATGCATATAGATAACCCTTAGGAATCTACCAAAAAACCATTAGAACTAATAAAAAAAATTCAGGACAGTTGCAGGATATAAAATCAACATACAAAAATCAGTAGCATCACTATACACTAGCAATGAAGTATCCTACAAAGAAATCAAGAAAACAATTGCATTTATACAATATTTACCAAAATAATTAGAATACTTGGTAATTAATTTAACCAAAGAGCTGAAAGAACTATTCATTGAAAGCTATATACTATTGATGAAGGGAATTAAAGAAGGCACAATAAATAAAAAGATATACTATGTTCATAAATTGGAAGAATAAATATCCCTAAAATTCCCACACTATGATAGCAATAAGAAGATTCAATGCAATGCTTACCAAAATTCCAGTGACATTTTCACAGAAGTAGAAAAAACAATCCTAAAACTCATGGGAAACCACACAAAAAAAAAACCCTGAACAGTCCAAAAAAGTGAAAAGAACAAAGGTGGAGGCATCATACTCCCTGACTTTAAAATCTACTACAAAGCTTTAACCATAAAAGCATGGTACTGACATAAACACAGACACGCAGACCAATGGAACAAAATAATGAGCCCAGAAATAAATCAACACATCTATAGTCAAATGATTTTTGACAAAGGTGTCAAGAACACACAACGAGGAAAGTACTGTCTCTTTAATAAATGGTGCAATGATAACTGTACATTCATGCAGAAGAATGAAACTGAACCCTTATCTCACACCATAGGCAAAAATCAACTGAAAATGGATTAAAGTCTTAAATACAAGACCTGAAACTGTAAAACTCCTAGAAAAAAAAATAAGAAAAAAGCTCCATGACATTGGTCTGGGAAATGGCTTTTTGGCTATGAAGCCAAAGCCACAGGCAAAAAAAATAAATAAAACAAAATAAAGCAAACAGCTAAATGGGATTACTTCAAACTAAAAAACTTTTACACAGTCAAGGAAACAACAGTGAAGAGACAACCTATAGAATAGGAGATACTAATTGCAACCCATATATTTGATAAGGGTTTAACATCCAAGATATGTAAGAAACTCAAACAACTCAATAGTAAGAACAAGCAAAAAAACAACAAAAACCCAAATAATCCAATATAAAACGGGCAAAGGATCTGAATAGACACTTCTCAAAAAAAGACATACCAATGTCCAACGGTTATATGGAAAAAATCACTAATCATCAGATAAATGCTAATTAAAACCACAATGTGATAACACCTCACAGCTATTAGAATGGCTATATCAAAAAGACAAAAGATAACAAGTGTTGGAGAGGATGTGAAAAAAAGGGAACACTTGAACATTGTTAGTGGGAGTGTAAATTAGTACAACCATTATGAAAAACAGTATAGAGATGCCTCTGAAATATAAAAAAGAAAGAATTACCTTATAATCCAGCAATCCCACTATTGGGTATATATCCAAAGGAAATGAAACAAGTATATTGAAGAAGTATCTGCACTTCCTAGTTCATATTGCACAGTTGCTGAGATAACGAATCACTCTAAGCACTCATCGACAGAAAATGGATAAAGAAAATGTAGTAGATATACATAATGGAATACTATTCATCCTGAAAAAAGAAGCAAATCCTGTCATTTGTGACATGAATGAACCTGGAGGACATTAGGTTAAATGAAGTAAGCCAGTCAGAGAAAGATAAACACTGCATGATCTCAGGTATATGTGGAATGTAAAAATGTTAAACTCATAGAAATAAAAAGAAGGATGGTGTTTACTAGAGATTTGCCAGAGTGTTGAGGAGATATTGGACAAAGGATACAAAATTCCATTTAGGTAGAAGGTATAAATTTAAGCGATCTATTGGTCAACATGGTGACTATTAATAACAATGTATTCTTGGAAATTGCTAAGAGAGTAGATTTTTTGCGTTCTCACCACAAAGAAATGGTAAGTGAAGTGATGCACATACAACTAGCTTGATGTCACCATTTCACAGTGTGTACATATTTCAAAACAACATGTTGTACACAATGCATATGTACAATTTTTATCTGTCAATTTAAAAAACTTTAACTAAATAAAATACAACCAACAATAATATATAAACTGAAAGAAGGTGAATGAACTAGTCAAAAAACAAATTAATGTAATGTTCCACAAAATATGCTACAGAGAGAGTAAAGGAGGAAACAGTTGCATTGCATGTTATGAGCCTAGGATAACTTTGATAATAAAACCTTAACATGACAGAATAAAAGAGGGAAAAAAAGACCAATTTTGCTTATGGACAAAGACATAAATATCTGATACTAAATTTAATATCGAAACTAAATGATAATACAAGAAAGAAAAAATAAAGAATAATCTCACTCAAGAAAATAGATGCAAATATCCTAAACTAAATATTAGTAAATTGAATTTGGTAATGCATTAAAATATTATATTCGGCTTACTAAATATTAGTAATATTAATTTCCTAATAGGCCGGGCTCCTATTAGAAGTGCACAGTTTATTATTTTTATATAACCTAACATAATTCATCACATTTGGAGAAGAAACATGATTATTATAATTGAAGCAGAAAATGTCTTCAATAAAATTCAAGAATAGACTTGTATTTCCAAAGCTTGTTAGAAAAAGGTGAAATTTTTTGAAAGCATTCCGTGTAAAAATCTGAATAAAATTTTCAGGGAACTCCAGGCAACCTTTTCTGACAACAGCAAAGGGTGTAAAGGATGATCAACAGATGAAGACAGAGAAATCAGTTACGCCCATATCCTAGGCACTGTTGACCTTCTTTATGCATGGTGTAAGGAAATGACATGGTCAGTTTTTCGATAAAGCTCTGCCACTCTGGTGATCATATAATAAAATGATGAGACTGGAATGAGAAAGATAAAAGGTAAATGCTAATAGTGCAAGTGAGACTTTATGAAAGCCTGAATTAATACAGAGGAGCAGGGTTAACTGTAATCAGGGGATGTGCATAGAAGATGCTTAAGAGTTAGAATCAGTGAGTAAAGATGGATAAGTTCTGGTTGATATTAATTGAGTTAAGACATGTAAAGATATTCATTTAAGTAAGATGAGACCAAGGACTAAGGATCTAATCATGAGAAATGCCAGTGTTAAGGGAGAAGGAGAGAGAGAAAAAAACCTGAGAAGTCTGAGTTAAACTAATGTGAACTTTAGAAGAAATACCAACAGGTAGAGGTATTGTAAAAGCCAAAAGAAAACAAATATTAAAGAAAAAGAGGTCAAACAAAGTCAAATGCAAAGAAAATTCAAGAAAATAAGTACCAAAATTGTTCACTGATTTGAACAATTTTGCTCTGCCTCCTGGGTTGAAGTGATTCTTGTGCCTCAGTGTCCTGAGTAGATGAGACTACAAAAATGCACCACCATACCAGGCTAATTTTTGTATTTTTAGTAGAGATGGGGTTTCATCATGTTGGCCAGCCTGGTCTTGAACTCCTAGCCTCATGTGATCCACCCACCTCAGCCTCCCAAAGTGCTACGATTACAGGCTTGAGCCACTGCATCCGGCTTCTTATGAATTTTCTAACTAGTTATTACCACTGTATAGAAATAAAGTTGTCTTTTTTTTTTTTTTTGAGATATGATTTTGCTCTGTCACCCAGGCTGGAGTGCAGTGGCTGGATCACTGTTTACTTCAGCCTCGAACTCTAGGACACAAGGCACAAGTCACAAGCCATTCTCCCTCCTGCCTCAGCCTCCCAAGTAGTGCACCACCACGCCGAATTAATTTTTGTTTTTTTCTTCAGTAGAGATAAGGTCTCCCTATGTTGCCCAGGCTGATCTCGAACTCCCAGGCTCAAATGATCCTCATGCCTCAGCCTCCCAAAGTGCTAGGATTACAGGAATGAGCCATTACAACCAGTTTACAATTGTCTTTTAAATGCTAATTTTATATCTAGTACCTTACTAAACTATTTTCAGCTCTAAAAATTGCTATTAATCATTTGAGTTTTCTACATAAAAATTTCTTTCTAACATTTCTTATTATTTACAGGTTATTTCTTCCATTCTAGTAGAATATTAGCATTTGTCATTGTTTCTAAGATGCCATTGATTATAAAATGCAAAAAAAAAATGTTTTACAAAAAATTATACCTTAAATTAATTAAAAAAAACAGTATTTTTTTCATTGCCTTACTGGGATGATTTAGATCTTCCCTGTGATACTGAATAGAAGTGGTGAAAAATTGTTCACTGATTTTGCTAATTTACAATGTGTATTAATGAGGTTTTAAATTACAACCCAAATCGGATGAGCTTAAGCAAAACCAGTATAATTAACATGACTGATACATATAGAATTAATGCTGGAAATTTAAAGAATCTAATCAATATGGTGACTTCATTCAGCCCTGCTTTTCTCTATGCTGACTCCATGTCTTGCCTACTGAAATAAAGAAAAAATTTTCTCTCATCTCTCTTACTTCCAAGCATCTTCAGGCTTACATTCTCTCAAAACTAAGTCCTATAGAAAAAAAAAAAAATCTTCTTAACAATAATCCTTTCAAACAATCCTTACAAATCTTTGTAACTGAGTCTCCACAAGTCTAATTGGCTTGGCATTTTGCATAAGCCTATTGCTGAAATAACGAGTTACCAATTAGACATTATTTGGATTGGCTGAGCTTTACTGATATTCCTTCCTTAGGCTGACTGACCCATTTGAATGTATGCTCTATTAGGGCTAGAATAGAGATTCTAGAATCATACCTGACAATTAAGAAGTGCTCAGTATACAATTGTTAAAGTTTGCAGTTCCAGCTATGGCAGATTGTCTTGTATCAGACCAATTCAATTACCAAGAAAACTATGAGGACTGGAAAATATTGACTGAAAATTTAATATTTTCACAAATACACACACACCCCAGAGAGTTTTCTAAGTATCTTCAGTGGCAAACATCCCATAGAGAAGAGAAAGACAAAGAGGTAAGACCTATATTTAACATCATTTTTTTCAAGTTATTTGCCAATTCACAAGTGGAAGTTAATAGGCCAAGAAATTAAGGTAACCTTTAAGAAGTCTTATAAAACTGGGAATACAGATTCTGGAGTTCAGAATCTGCTATGGTGAAGAAACCCAGTAAACACCTCAGACTCCCAGTTAACACCCTGAATAGCTACACCTTAAAATAGGTGTACAGTAGAAAAATACCAGGAATTTTTTCTAAACTAGTCAATTTCAGCTCAGACATACAAAGAGTTTTGAAGTTGTCACTCCTGTCACTTGATCTAATTGATATTTATAAAACACTTCATTAACAACAGCAAATACATATTCTTTTTTTAAGACTAGATTTTATTTTTAGACAGGGTTAAGTTCACAGTAAAATTAAACATAAGATACAGAGATTTCCTAGATCCCTCCTGTTGCTCCTCCAATACACACAACCTCCCTGACATTTCCCATCACAGTGAATTGGACTTCTTACTTCTATCTAGCACATACAAAGAAATATTCGAAAGAGATAACTGGGTCAGGTGCAGTGGCTCTGGCCTGTAATGCCAGCACTTTGAGATGCCGAGACAGGCGGATCACAAGGTCAGGACTTCAAGACCAGCCTGGCCAATGTGGTGAAACCCTGTCTCTACTAAAAATACAAAAATTAGCCAGGCATGGTGGCATGAACCTGCAGTCCTCAGGAGGCCTAGGTGGGAGAACCAGTTGAACCTGGGAGGCAGAGTTTGCAGTGAGCCGAGATGGCACCACTGCATTCCAGCCTGGGTGACAATTAGACCCTGTCTCAAAACTAATAATAATAAGTAAATTATAATAAATAATAAAATTTAAAAAGTAAAAGCAATAGGAGGTATCACTACAATCCTATAAGAATGACTAAAATAAAAAATAGTACCCACATCAAATATTACGGAGAATGTTGAGAAACTAGACCATTCATACACTACCAGTTATAATATAAAATGGTACAGCCACTCCAGAAAATAGTTCGGCTATTTCTTTAACAACTAAACATGTAACTACTATACAAACCAACAACTGTACTCCCAGAGAAATAAAAATGTATGTTCACACACAAAAAAATACTGTACAGAAATGTTTTTATCAGTTTTATTTGTAATAGCCAAACACTGAAAACAGCCCAAATGTCCTTCTGCAGGTGAACAGTTAAACAAAATGTAGTGCACCTGTGTTATGGAATACTACACAGAAACAGGAGAAACAAGCTATTAATACACACAACAATTTGAATGAATCTCAGAGAATTATGCTGAGTGAAAAATGTCTCAGAAGGTTAGATACTGTATGATCTAACTTATAGAGTTTTCTTGAAATGACAAAATTAGAGAAATGGAGAGCATATTAGTGGTTAATAGAGTTAAGGAGGACATGAGGGCAGGAAGGAAGTGGGTGTGGCTATAAAAGGGATTTTTGTGGTGATGGGAATGTCCTGTATCTTGACGGTACCAAGGGCAGTATTCTGATTGTTATATTATACTATGGTTTTGCAAAATTTCATTACTGGAGGAAACTGGATAAAGCATTTATGAAATCTCTCAGTATGATTTCTTATAACTGGATGTAAATTTATAATTATCTTAAAATAAAAAGTATATTAAAAATAAGTTACTGTTGAAGTAGTAAATGGAGTGGTGCCAACACTCCCAAATTATACAGACTAGGCATGAAGAAAGTATAATTCTCCAAAAAAAATTATGGTAGCATTACCAGAAGAATGGAGAGTGAATGCTGTGTGCAAGCACACAACTGTACAACATGGAAAAGCATCATAAAATATTATGCACTCTAGTCATTATATGTCATTATTTCATAATTTCATTGTTTTATTATCAAGAATTTGAGGAAAAAAACGCGATTTGTCTTGCTTCTATCAATGGCAATCCTGAAATTGCACACTTTCTGACACAGTTCTTAACTACGCTTTGGAAAAATATACTACTACTTCAGTGAAGATGAGAATGTTTCTGGAGATAGGAGAATAAAATGAATAAATTAGATTTACAAACAGTATCTTCCCATTGACCTCAAATATTTTATAAATTAGAGTTGAATAAAATATCTAAAATCAGACCACAGTGATAGAGTGTATTAGTCCATCCTCATGCTGCTGTAAGGACGTAACCAAGACTGGGTAATTCATTAAAAAAATAAAATGCTGGGCACGGTGGCTCACACCTGTAATCTCAACTCTTTGGGAAGCTGAGGTGGGCAGATTACGAAGTCAGGAGATTGGGACCATCCTGGCTAACATGGTGAAACCCAATCTCTACTAAAAATACAAAAAATTAGCCGGACATGGTGGCGGGCGCCTGTAGTCTCAGCTACTCAGGAGGCGGAGGCAGGAGAATCGCTTAAACCCGGGAGGCGGAGCTTGCAGTGAGCAGAGATGGCGCTACTGCACTCCAGCCTTGGTGACAGAGCGAGACTGCATTTCAAAACAAACAAAAAAAAGAGGTTTAATCCACTCGACTCACAGTTTCACAGGGCTGTGGAGGCCTCGGGAAACTTACAATCATGGAGGACAGGAAAGCAAACACGTCTTTCTTCACATGGCGGCACAAAGGAGAAGAGTCAAGCAAAGGAGGAAAAGCCTCTTACAAACCATCAGATCTCGTGAGAATTCACTATCAGGAGGACAGCATGGGGGTAGCCGCCCCCATGATTCAATTACCTCCCACTGGGTCCCTCCCACTACCTGTGGGGATTACAGGAACTACAATTCAAGATGGTATTTGGGTAAGGACACACAGTCAAACCATATGATGGAGTAACTAGCCTAATACATTCTTAGAAGTTGTCATTACAGTATTTAAGGTTCTTTTTTGAAGATGCCCTACCTCTATATTCTCTGTGTTCAAATTGTGTACGTTTCTCTCGGCTAAATATGAGAATAGAAACATAGGGAAGAAGAAATCGGCCAAGTTACCATTAGCGTCAACCAGCATTATCTGCACACTCAGAGAGGGCATGGCACTGGACTGTTAAAGAAGTAATCTAAAGCAGAAGTTCCATTTTGGATTCACAAAAGGCATTTAAACTGCCCGTGAACATGGAAAACATTACTATTTCAGACCACTGAGGAGAATGTGACCTGTTTTGAGTGAGTCATATTTTTAACTGGATATGTCACTTTACGCTACAATAGTACCACATTTAAGGATCCATTGCAAGATCAACAAAGCAATAAGGCAAGCTTTTTAGTGAGGCAAATCCTTAAGTGGTTAATTGGCAAAGTAGCTTGTAAGGTGCCTTCCTAATTTAAGATTCCACAATTTCATAAATGGTGCTAAATATTAATGATAATGAGAGTTCACGTGTGTCTGGCGCTTTCTGGTTCAAAAAGCACTTTCACTTCAACAATTGCATTTTATTCTTACAATGAGCCCTATGAGGCCTTCTTTCTCTTTAACCTATGAAACACCAAGGTTTCAAGAAGTGAAGTAACTCCAGAAGATTATGCGACCAGTGAGTGGTGTCATGTAGACTTGAACCCAGGTATAACTGTGTACGAATCTCTAGCTTTCTGCAGAGATCAGATTCCAGTGCCAGTATTCAAGCATTTTCTTGGAAAGAAATAAAATTGGCTCTAAGTTCTCTTATCTACAATCCAATTATATTAAAAAGTGGCTTCGTTATAAATCTGAGTACTGTACACTCGGGGGATGGTAGTCAGAAGACCCTCATTCATCCAATTGCCAGCAATAGCATTACCTGTGTTTATTTTTTATGGATTATTTCACAGACTTCAGACGCATTTACACAGCATATTAATAAAGGTGCCTGACAGTAAGGATTACAGACAGCATATAAAACAAAAGCAAACAGATTGGATATGTACTCATAGAGACACACACACGTGTGCACACATACACATACACTCCTGGCATCTGAATGAAAAGACACTAACTCCTGACATCCAAAGCCAGATATAATGGTTAATAAGTAAGATGCCATTTTCCTAGGAAGCATATTTTGAAATGGGAAGATGGGATGCTTTTCTAAGGTCTGCAGAAGACTGTTTTCAAAGTTTAAGATAGTTCTCTACATATGGTTCTCTTTTTTAAAAAAAAAAATGTATATATTATTGATAGCTTTTTTTTCTATAACAAATTGTGTCTGGCTCTGAACTAGGGGAAATTTACATATATCATGCCTACTCATTACAAAAATACTATACGATTGGTATTTTCATCCGCATTTAACAGAAGTATAGATTAAGGTTCAGAAAGGTTAAAATTACAAGCCCAAGATATTTCAGCTATAACTAGGACTCCAGCCTAGACAGGTTGAACTCCAAAGCCCACTTCTTTTCTACTATATCATAATACTCCAATTTGATTTTATGGATGTGATCACCATTTTTTCTATTTCTTGTCATAGGTAATTGGCTGGGATTAGAATTAGGAATGGCAAGGATAAACGGTTACACCCCTTTTCTGTCATTTGATAGTAGAAGGAAGGGAAAAGTTCTTTTTCTTTGAGAAGATAATCATTCAGATACCCCAAATGGAAATAAAGCCTCATCTATACAATACAGTCTTGACATAGGGATAAACTTAAAAACCTGTGAAGTAGAATTGAGAACCCAATACCCCCATCTCATGCATTTATGCCCAACTAATTTTAACAAGGGTGCCAAGTCCATTTCATAGAAAAACAATAGTCTCTTCAATAAATTGTACTGTTACAATTGGAAAACAAACAATGTATAAAATGATGAATGAATCCAGGCTCCTACTTCATGCCATGTAAAAATATTAATTCAAAATAAATCACAGACCTAAAATTAAGAGTTGAAATTATAAACCTATTACAAGAAAACATAAGGGCAAATCTTCACAAGTTTGGACTTGACAATAAATTCTGAGATTTGACACTAAAAGCACTAGCAACAAAAGAAAAAATAAATAAATGCTCTTCCTAAAAATAAAAACATGTGTATCAGAGGACATTATCAAGAAAGTGAAAAGACAACCTATAGACTTGGAGAAAATATTTGCAAATCATATATCTGATAAGGTTTACTATCTAGAATAAATAAAGCAAACTTAAACTCATCAACAATAAAGCAAACATCCCGATCAAATAAAGGGCAAATTACTTGAATAGACATCTCTCTAAAGAAGATATACAAATGGCTAACAAGCATATGAAAAGGTGTTCAGCATCACTGGTCATTAAGAAAATGTAAATCAAAATCACAATGACATGTCATTTCACACTCACCAGGATGGCTGTAACAAAAAAAAAAAAAAAAATAGAAAAATAACATGTGTTGGTGAGGATGTGGAAAAATAAGAACCTACATGCATTTCTCATGGGAATGTTAAATAGTACAGCCACTGTGGAAAACAGTTTGATGGTTCTTTAAAAGGTTAAACAGAGAATTTCAATATGACCTAGCAGTTCCAGTCCCAGGTATATACCTCAAAGAATCAAAACTGGGTACCTAATATTTATTTCTGAGTCTTCATAGCAGCACTATTTGCAAGAGTCAAAAGGTAGAAAAAAACCAAATGTTCATCAACAGAAGAGTGGATAAGCCAATTATGGTATACAAACACAGTGTGATATTATTCAATCATCAAAAGGAATTCAGTACTGATATAAGCTACAACTTTCATGAATCTTGAAATATTATGCTAAGTAAAAGAAGCCAGACATAAAAGATCACATATTTTATTATTCTTTTTATGGGAACTAACAAGAACAGGCAATTCCTTACAGCTAGAACAGAATTAGTAGGTTCCGGGGGATGAGAGTAGGAGAAAATAAAGAGTGATTGTTATTGAGTAGAGGGTAAGGGTATTCTGAGGTGATGGAAATCTTTTGAAACTGGAGAGAGGTAGTGGTTTCATAAAACTGTGAATGTATGTACTAAATGCCACTGAATTGTATGCTTTAAAAGGAGTAATAGTATGTTATGTGAATTTCACTTCAATTTTTTTTTCAGTTAACCACTCTGAGCTCAGTCACGACCTCAAACACCTCTGCTACATTTTTCCCGAGATAAGCTTGAGTAGGCTTTGATCTCCATGTTTACTGCATATTTCCTGTCTGAATTTCATGAGTTCCCTTGTTCGCTACCATAGCTAGTTCTCAAGGAGATCAAACACCCCACTCCATTTAGGTACTGCATATTTAAATAATATTCCAAATCTTTACCTAATAAAATGTGCTTATATCCTCAGTCTTTTAATCTGACATTTCTTTTCTAAATTTTGAACTCTGCTCCTTAAATATCAAGAGAAAAACTTTGATAATCAAATCTCTTTTGATTTCTTCAGAGCCCTGGGAAAATGACCATCCTCAAAAAGAAAATATTAATATCAAATTGATTTTGTCAGCATTTAAACTGCACCACAGAAAACTATGACATTTCATTTCGACTAGACCAAAACTTTTGCAATTATAAAATAAAAGATTCAGTGAAGAAAACTGAAAAAGTTTAGAAATATTCTTCATATTAGCAAACAGCAGCATTACACCATTGTTAACACATTGGCATTAATAAAGCTAAGGGTTACACAATTTTCATGGGCTGACAGGTGTAGTGCAGAGCTAAACCTGGCCTTGGAATCCTAAAAAATCTTTAAAATTCAGGCTATGTCATCCTTAACATATGAGATGATGTGTGTAAAAGCATTTTATGAAAATACAGTAATTTCCCCTTGCCTTCTGTTTTGCTTCTGTGGGTTCAGTTGCTTGTGACCAACCATGGTTCAAATATATTAAGATATTTTGAGAGAGAGAGACTAGATTCACAAAGCTTTTATTACAGCATATCATTATAAGTATTCTATTCTATTATTCTTGTTGTCAATCTCTTACAATACCTAATTTATAAACTAAATTTTAACATAGGCGTGTATCTATAGAAAAAAAAATAGTATATATAGAGTTTGGTATTATCTGTGGTTTCAGGCATCCACTGGAGGTCTTGGAACATATCCCCTGCCAGTAAGAGGGGGCTATTATACCTCCTCAAACCACTAAAGTATAAAATATTATTTACATGCTTTCTGTAAAAACTGATGGTGAAAAAAGGAACAAAATTAAAGCTTCTGGATTATATAATAGCATTTTTAACAAGGATATTCATTTATCCAACATTTATTGGATTTGTTATTGGAAAGGGCCATAATAGGCACCATGGATGAAGAGATAAATAAGGAAGTCTTTGACCTCAAAATGTTTTCAGTATGATAAGTGCCACAACTTAAAGACCAGATGGAGTCAGAGGGCTGATGGAATATGATGCATATGAGGGAAAGGAGTCGCAGATCAAAGAATGCTTCCCCACAAAAGCATTTTTATTCAAAGCATCACCTCAGGCCTGAGGATAGGTATTGGTAAGGCAAGTCAACAAAAATTGAACTAAACCTCTGGCTGAGAGTGAACCAAGTAAAGGCATTAAGTCAAGACATATATTGTATGGGAAAAAAAATGCAAGTATTTCAACAGAACAAAGAATACTAAGTAAGTATCAAATCATGAAGGAGATCAGGTGCCTTGATAAGGAATATGGCCTTCATCTTGAAGACATTTACAAAGAAGCAAATGTTTTAAACATGTGAGACCTTATAATATTTACTGTTAAGTATATAACCTGATTACAGTATGACACTGTAAATTGGAAAGATCAGTTTCCAGTAATATTGGAGACTAGACAGTAGACTAGATGTGCAATAGAAACCCATCTAGTACACAAATTTAAGTTACACTCTTAACAATGACTGTTGACATTTAAATTACATTTTTAATAATTGTGTGAACTGTAAATAAAAGGGAAACTAAGCCCCAAAGTGTCAAAAGATCATAATGCATTAATATAGATGAGATCTGTGGCTTTTGTTCTCTCGGGGGTTTGGAACATCTTCTCCTGAGTACTTAAGAGCCTGAGTATTAACTGGCTAGCCACGCATACTATCAGGAACAACAGAAAAAGTTGGTGCCCAATCAATGTAGAAGATTGGACTAGTAACCCTCAATGAAACAAAAATTCCCAGAATAGAGATATGATCAGATGATAAGCTAAAAAATCACAGTTAAAATTCAGGGAAGTTTCTCTTCAGTTTTACTTTTGGATAGAGAGGAGAAAATCTCCCCTATAATTCCTAACCAGCAATAATTGAATTTTTTAACTTGAACTCTTACAACTTGTGGGATGCCTCTTCTCTCAAAAGGTTAAAAGTATAATTTTAAAGTCACTCTCATTGGTCATACAACTACAACCAAATGAAAGGAAATGCAAATTCCCTGTGACATAATGCACTTTATAAATAGGCTAAAGGAATTCCCACAGATGAAATTCCCAGGAAATTTTCTAATGGTGAATGAAAATCAAAAACACCAAGGAAATAAATAATTATGAAAAGGATTTTGCATAAACTGAATAATAAATTATATAATAAACTGAAGAATCAAAGTCACAAAAATCTAAAAATAAGTGAATTATTAAACACAATATATAAAATATGTTTCAAGAGGTAAAAGAAACTAAAGTATCACAAAAGAAATAAAAGACTATCAAACATGACCACAACAAACTTGAAAAAGGACTAAATAGAAACCCTGGAAATAACAAATTATATTAATTGAAATTTACAAAACAATAGACAAGTTAACCAGCTAAAGATAGAAATCATAAATAATAGATCATAAAAAATAAAGATTTCAATACAAAAAGGGGGCAAGATGGTATATATCAAAGAGACATTAAGATACATGGAGGAAAAATAAGAATACCTAATATATCTAATCAGAGTTCTAGAAAGAAAAGACTAGAAAGGATAAGGCAAGAACCATATTAGAAAGAGATATTGGTTGAGTCTTTTGCATCTGCCTATAATGAAAATGCATCTATCAGACCAATCCTTCTGCCCAGAAGAACTATAGTATCAGATATATTAGTCCATTCTCACACTGCTATAAAGAACTACCTGAGACTGGTAATTTATGAAGAAAAGAGATTTAATTCACTCACAGTTCTGCAACCTTAACAGGAAGCATGACTGGGAGGCCTCAGGAAACTTACAATCATGGTGAAAGGCAAAGAGGAAGCAAGCACATCTTACCATGGTGGAGCAGGAGAGAGACAGAGAGCAAAGGCGGAAGTGCCACACACTTTCAAACAACCAGATCCCCTGAGAACTCACTCACTTTCAGGAGAACAGTAAGGTGGAAGTCTGCCCCCACGATTCAATCATCTCCCACCAGGCCCTTCCTTCCACATGTGGGGATTACAATGTGAGATGAGATTTGCCTGGGGACACAGAGCCAAACCATGTCATCTGATAAATAAAACAAGAAGCTGTTTAAAACCATCAGCAAGCAACCAAGGCAGCTAGGACATTAAGTGTCAAGGTCCTAGAAAGAAGAAAATTTTTGTTAAAAGTGAGCTTGACATATTTAAGCTGATTTTTCCTCTCAAGACATTTGCTGACTTTTAAGTATCTACAGGTTAAGAATAGGCTGTGGCTCCGCAGGGAGCGGTGCCTCACGCCTGTAATCCCAGCAAGTTGGGAGGGTGAGGCGGGCGAATCACGAGGTCAGGATATCGAGACCATCCTGGCTAACATGGTGAAACCCCGTCTCTACTAAAAATACAAAAAATTAGCCGGGCGTGGTGGCGGGGGGCCTGTAGTCCCAGCTACTCGAGAGGCTGAGGCAGGAGAATGGCGTGAACCCGGGAGGCGGAGCTTGCAGTGAGCCGAGATTGCACCACTGCACTCCAGGCTGGGCGACAGAGGGAGACTCTGTTTCAAAAAAAAAAAAAAAAAAAA
>NW_016806642.1:642412-649880 GCF_001698545.2 Rhinopithecus bieti
AGCGCAGTATTGGGGTGGGAGTTAACCGATTTTCCAGGGGGTGTTTGGCTCAGTTCCCCTGGCTAGGAAAACGGATCCCCTTCCCCCTTGCGCTTCCAGGTGAGGCGATGCCTCGCCCTGCTTCAGCTCTCGCTGGTCAGGCTGCAGCAGCTGACCAGCACCGATTGTCCGGCACTCCCTAGTGAGATGACCCCAGTACCTCAGTTGAAAATGCAGAAATCACCGGTCTTCTGTGTCGCTCGCGCTGGGAGTTGGAGACTGGAGCTGTTCCTATTCGGCCATCTTGCTCCGCCCCCAACACATTATTTTATTTTGTCATTTAACTTTAATTTGTCATACAACCATTTTTTATTTGTATATAGTTAAATGTAGTCATTGTTTTTCCTGAAGCTGAATTTTGAGGCATAGTTAGAAAGTCTTTGCCTATACCAAGGTTATACAGGAATTTATTCCCATTTTCTTATAGCACTTATATGGTTTTATTATTTTACATTACATCCCTTATCCATTTGCAGTTAATGCTTATGTAAACTGAATATAAGGATTTTATTTTACTAGTTTTTTTCTCAATGTCTATTGTCTATCCAATAGTCCCAGAAGCATTTATTTAGAAGTCCATCTTTGCCAAGTAATATGAGATCTCACCTTCATCATAAACCAAATATCCATGTGACTTCTGTGTCTTTCTGTACTTCCCGTTCTATTCCCCTGACATGTCCATTCATTTAGGTACCAGTTGCACATTGTTTTAACAAGGGGTTTACAGCATATTTTAATATTTGGCAGGGCTCTTGTAGTTTTTCTTTTTCAGTGTTTTCAACTACTCTTGCAACATTTATTTTCAATACTAGCTTTCATATCAATTTTCCTAACTTCATAAAATTTGCTATTTTATTGGGATTGCTTTAAATCTATAAATTAATTTAGAGGGAACTGACATCTGCATTATAGTAACAGATTCTGTTTGAAAATAAAAACCATCTTTCCAGCTGAGGCAGGAGGATCATCTGAGCCCAGGAGTTCAAGACTAGCCTAGACAACACAGCAAGACCCTATCGCTACCAAAAAAAATAAATAGAAAATTAGCCGGACATGGTGGTATGCCCCTGTAGCTCCAGCTACTAAAGAGACTGAAGCAGATGGATCACCTGAGGCCAGGAGTTCCAGACCAGTCTGGGCAACATAAGCCCTATCACTATTAAACAAACAAACAACAACAACAACAAAACCAATATTTCCATTTAAGTCTACTTTTGTATCTTTTAAGATTTTATGAAGATTTTCTCGTATAGGTTTGGCATACTCCTTGTTAAGTTTACCCCCATTACTCCATCTCCTTTGCTACTATTGTAAATAGAGTCTCTCTGCTATTATGTCCCCTACCTACTTATTGTTTGTAACGTAAGGTCATTGATTTCTACAGGTTATTCCTATACCTGTTATCTTACTGAATTATTTTATTAAGTTTGATCATTGAGTCTCTAGTATTTCAAAGGTATACTATTATATCATCTGCAAATAGAGACACTTTTAATTCTTATCCAATCATTACAACTCTGATAGGTTTCACTTCTCTAATTTCATTTGCTAATACCTTCAGTATAATGTTAAATATTAGTGAATGTAATAAGCATCTTTGCCTTGATGACCTTGAGGTGAATATGCCTCTAGATACATAGATAGATAGATGATAGATAGATAGATAGATAGATAGATAGATAGATAGATAGATAATTTTAATAAGTATTCAAACCTGTATTTTTCTAAGTGTTGTTGATAGAAGTAATTTTCAATATTTAGGTGAAAAGGTATTTTTATTTTGTTATTGAATTTTAGTTTATTCATTATGACCAGTGAGTGTTGTTATGTTTACAAAACTTTCTGATACTCTCTTTGTGACTTAATGCAGAATTGATTTTGTAAATGTCCAATGTGCACTTGAGGAGAAACTGGATTCTCTGATATCAGTATCAGCATCAGTGTCAGTAGATATATTTCCTTAAGATTTAACTTATTTATTACTTTGTTTAGGTCATATGTATCTTACTTATATTTTTGTTTCTTGATCTGCCGGGTATTTAGATTTGGTATCTTAAAGTTTACGTTAATTGGTTTGTTTCTAGCTGTGTCTAATTACATTCTTGTTTTAAAAACATAGATTCTGTGTGATTCTGTGCATAAATATCCATAACAGTTATATCTTCATTATGATTTTTGGTTATCAGAATTTATAACTACCCTTAATTTTAATGTTTAATGCTCTTCCTCTCTTGAAATTTACTTTATTGACATCAACATTGCAATCTGCTGGGCCTTTTTTTATTGCTTCCATTTGTCTGGAAATCTTTGCTCCTTCCTTTATAACATTCTTTATAAATAATTTTATTTTAGCTTTGTATCTTGTATGAAGCATGTAGTTGGATCTGCTTTATAAGTCAAATTTAAATCTCTTGATAGCTGGTTAAACCTATTCACATTTATTGAGATGAGTGATCAATTTTAGTGTTACAAATATCATGTGTACTATGTTCAGTTTCCATGATTGTTTATATGTATCATGTGTTTCTCTTATTTTGGTTTCTTCTAGAATTTAGAAATATTTATATTTTATACTGACATAACTGTTAAATATTTGTGGAGTTCTCTTTCTTGTTTAATCTTTACTATCTGGTTTGTTAGTTCATTTTTAGTGGTACTCTTTGATTTCCATTAAACTGCTTATATACCAATCAATAAGCTTCTTGATTGTATATATTGCTTATATTATAATCAATGAGCTTCTTGATTGTACATATTGCTTATACAATAATCAATGAGCTTATTCTACTTATTCCTTACCTCTTTCTTTTCTTCTGTTAGCTACATTATTTTTCCTTTCTAAAAGCATATAATATTTACATGTGACATGTTGACATACTCACTTCAACCTCATCCTCACCTTTCTTAATCTTACTTATATTTAAAACTAAGTCATTTCTTTTGTTGGAATTTTCTTTTATTTGGTTTTTGGTTGGATGAAGTTTATTCTCTCAAAGTTTGCCCAAAGGAAAATCAAGAATATAACATGCCTCAAGTTATTACATGTTTAAAACTATTTTTGTATAGCTTAAGAGACAACTTAAATGGATATAAAATCTTTGGCTCATACTTTCTTTTCTGATTTTCCTTGAAAATGACATTCCTTTGATACTTTGATTTATATTTTGTTTTCCTGAGGCCACGAGTATTTTCTTTATATTTATATTTATATTTATATTTTCTTTATATTTATAACTAATTGTTTTACTAAAATATGTATCAGGGTTAATAATTTGGGGACAATTTTACCAAGTACCTGGTAGTTCTTTATTTTTTTCTTTTTTCTTTTTTAGATGGAGTTTTGCTCTGATTGCCCAGGCTGGACAATGGTGCCATCTCAGCTCACTGGAACCTCTGCCTCCCAGGGTTCAAGAGAGTCTCCTGCCTCAGCCTCCCAAGTAGCTGGGAGTATAGGCGCCTGCCACCACACCCAGATAATTTTTGTGTTTTTAGTAGAGATGGGTTTCACCATGTTGGCCTGGCTGGTTTCGAACTCCTGACCTCAAGTGATCTGCCCATGTTGGCCTCCCAAAGTGCTGAGATTACAGGCATGAACCACTCCGCCCAGCCACTTCCTTGTAATACATAGACATAGATCTCATTTTACTTCAGAAAACGTTTCTTGTATTAGAGTTGTAAATATTATTTATTTGTCAGTGTTGAATTTTCGATCTTCAGGGATTCCAGTTACAATTATGTTGGTTCCTCCTTGCCTGTGTTAATTTAAAAAACTTTGTCTCTGACCCTTTTTACTTTTTCATTATCATTTTCTGAATTTCTTTAGAGTATCTTAGTTTTTATTTACATCTATTCTATTCTTGATTTGCAAGATTGATCTTGTAAATCAGTCTTCATTTCTGATATGATTTAACCTCTTTTTATTTTTTCCTGAATTCAATCCATTCTCAATTCATTTCTTTTGTTGCTTGTGTTCATTTTGTACATAGATTTTGAATATCTGATACAAGATCTTTCTTCATGTGTTTGTTTAAGGATGTATGCTTCAGTATGGAACTATGCATTACAATTTTCTTCTCCCTTCTGGTTGATCCAGAGTGGAGCAATGGCATTTTCTTCACCTGAAAAACTTATATTTAAATGTTGTATTTGCTTTTTCTTATGCTGTTGCTATGGTTTGAATGCTTGTCTCCTCCAAAACTCATGTTGAAATTTAACCCCCAATGTGGCAGTATGTAGAGGTGGAACCTTTAAAAGGAAATTGGGTCATGAGGGTCCTCATGAATGAATTAATGTATTAATGGGTTATCACAGGAGTGGAAATAGAGGCTTTATAAGAAGAGGAAGAGAGAATTGAGTAAGCACACCCAGCCCCCTCACCACGTGTTGTCTTGTGCCGCCTAAGGACTCTACAGAGTTCCCACCGGCAAGAAGGCCCTCACCAGATGTGGCTACTAAACCATGAGCATCTCCCCTCCAAAACTGTAAGAAATAAATTCCTTTCAAAAAATACCCAGTGTCAGGTATTCTGTTATAAACAACAGAAACTGACTAAGACAACTGCATATGTAAGATTGGTTGTACTTCTGAATTTCTGTGGGCAGGCTGACAGTTGGGTAGTTTTTAAAATACCTGGTTTAAGAACCACTTTTCTGTCAGTGTTACAACATGTAGTTTCTTTAATAGATGGCTGTTTCAGCCAGGAAGAAGGAATGAAGTGTTACGGCCTCCAGATGTTTGAATTTTTATTTTGTCTTGCAGGATCATCCATTTCTCTCTTGCTCTTTTTCTCTTTAGGATGCAGTTCTCAGAGGAAGACTTTTCTCTCCTTTTTACTCTCCTCTTCTCGAAGTGTTGCCTTTCTAAGATTGCCTCCCAGAGGCCTCCCTCACGTTCAAGTAACTTTCTTATAGTCAGTGCTCAAATTTACTGGAAGCTTTTCTCAGCATCTCCTCTCATAAATTGAATTCTTCTTCCTACAGTTAATTTTAGTTCAATTATAGGTCTTTTATTTCCCTCTTCTTTCTTCAACACTTTTTCTCAACTCACCTTACAAAGGCTTATATTGGATGTGTAAGAAGTACCTCCAGTAAAATTAATATTTGCTTTTCTACTAAATACAATTTTGAAGTTTGTAATTTCTCTGACTTACAATTGTATTCAATGTATGAGATTTACGTGGTTACATTTGTTTTCCTGCTTTAGAGTTCAGCTCACTATGGTTCCTAAGCCAAATCTGGCACGTTATCTGCCTAAAATAAAGTTTTATTGGAACATAGACATACTAATTTGTTTATCAATTATTATGGCTGCTTTCACACTACAACAGCAGAGTTCATTAGTTGTGACAGAGATGCTATGGCCCAAAATCCTCAATTATTTATCCTTTACAGAAAAACAATTTACTAACCTCTGCTTTACTTGATGTTTATTTTTGGAAGATGTGTTAGAAGACGTTCAAATTTAGGTGCATGATGTTGACTTGACGATGTATATATCCTCATAGAGAAGTTAATTTTAAGAATTTAACCTTATTAAAATTTAAGCCCATGAGAATTTTACAATAGACATGCCAAAACAAAGCAACACTACATTTTTCTGACAGTAGACGATATAAGTAATATTTCTAAATACCTACTGTGAGATAGGCAGTTGGAAATTTGAATGTATTATAATGTTTCCTACAAAAATTCAAGTAAATATTCATTATTATTTCTCTTTCCACAGATGAGGACAATGGTGCCCAGAAAGTTTGCTTACTTTGTTCAAGAACTTTTTATTGATAAATAGAAGAGTTGATATTCCAACTTAGGCCTCTCCAGTTTCAAATTATGTATTCCACCAGGAGTCGTCTGCTAATTCATGAATGTGAATTAGGCAAATTACGCAACTGGTTCAGGTAAGTCTTAAGAACGCCAGATGCCTTTTAAGAATATCACATTTTTTCCTTCTGTTTGAACTTGTATTATCCCTGATTTATTTGAACCATTTAATTCCACACTACACACTCCCAACCCCTTTCTTTATTCCTGTGCCTCACTTGCATGAAGGATAACTGTGTCTACATGAAGGAACACCAAGCCGAGTACTTTCAAAATATGCAATATAATAAACACATCAGGAAAACTGCATTAACACCTTGGGGACCGACCCATCCTTCTAACCAGAGAACTATCAAATTTAGCTTCTGCTTTAGCCTAAGTGTAAGACTCTGAAAGCCGGAAGAATTAAAGATTTGAAGTTTTCTTTTTGTGTCCCACATCACCAAGCCTCACAAATCAACGAGAGTAAAAATGGTACATACATACAGACAGACACACATACATACATACACACACACACACAGGCACACATTACTGACTTGGAGAGCAAAGCCCGGCTGCCCCTGTTCAGAACTTCTGGAATTGAGAAAGTAGAATGCTTAGACTGTGCCTCCACAAGAAAGTCATCTGAAGCAAAATGTACATGCAGAGCACCCTGAGGAGCTCTCCAGCGTTCTTTATAATATACACTTTCCATGTGAAAACCGTCAGTCCTTCACTTCACCTCAACTTAAGGAGGTGCTCCCCCAGGCTGTGCCTTTCATTACAACCAATAAACCACTGAGTCCATTCTTACTGCACAAAACAATTTCATATAGCAGAAAATTTGACATAGAAAAAAATCTAGTTTTTACACCAGTTGCCTACTACGCATGCAAGGACTCTCTCTAAGCAGACAGGGTTCTTCTGGCTAAGAACTCCTATTTTTAAATGATGTTTTAGGAATTCAGAGAGTGTGCATAATATCCTGCTTCCTTGCTTCTTCCAAAATTATTTTTTCTATTGTAGTCATTGCACAGGCACTGTTTTCAGAAATTTCTACTCAGAATATGTTTTGATTGAAGTGGAAAGGTTAAAGAGACCTCGCAGACCTGCAGTTTTAGGATGGCAATTTATTCCTATAAATAAAGGGCATGACAACAAACTGAATATTTTCCATTTTGAAAATTCTTTTATTCTGATGCTCACAGGTGACTCAAACTCTCCAAAAAACTTGAAAGAAGACTGTTCACACACATGCAGCCAAAAAGACAGAGAGAGAGAGACGCTAAGTATTTGAGTAACATCTTTCTAAATCCTTTTTTTTATCATACAGTACTTTTATTCTTTACTATTATTATTATACTTTAAGTTCTAGGGTACATGTGCATAACGTGCAGGTTTGTTACATATGTATACTTGTGCCATGTTGGTGTGCTGCACCCATCAACTTGTCAGCACCCATCCACTCGTCATTTACATCAGGTATAACTCCCAGTACAATCCCTCCCCCTCCCCCCTCTCCATAATAGGCCCCAGTGTGTGATGTTCCTCTTCCCGAGTCCAGGGGATCTCATTGTTCAGTTCCCACCTATGAGTGAGAACATGCGGTGTTTGGTTTTCTGTTCTTG
>NW_016806642.1:650972-656735 GCF_001698545.2 Rhinopithecus bieti
TAGTTTTCCTTCTAACAGTCAGGACCCTCAGCTGTAGGTCTGTTGGAGATTGCTTGAGGTCCACTCCAGACCCTGTTTGCCTGGGTATCAGCAGCAGAGGCTGCAGAAGATAGAATATTGCTGAACAGCGAGTGTACTTGTCTGATTCTTGCTTTGGAAGCTTCGTCTCAGGGGTGTACCCTGCCGTGTGAGGTGTGGGGTGTCAGTCTGCCCCTAGTGGGGGATGTCTCCCAGTTAGGCTACTCAGGGGTCAGGGACCCACTTGAGCAGGCAGTCTGTCCGTTCTCAGATCTCAACCTCCGTGTTGGGAGATCCACTGCTGTCTTCAAAGCTGTCAGACAGGGTCGTTTGTGTCTGCAAAGGTTTCTGCTGCTTTTTTGTTGTTGTTGTTTAGCTGTGCCCTGTCCCCAGAGGTGGAGTCTACAGACACAGGCAGGCCTCCTTGAGCTGCCGTGGGCTCCACCCAGTACAAGCTTCCCAGCAGCTTTGCTTACCTACTTAAGCCTCAGCAATGGTGGGCACCCCTCCCCCAGCCTCGCTGCTGCCTTGCAGTTAGATCGCAGACAGCTGTGCTAGCAATGAGGGAGGCTCCGCGGGTGTGGGACCCTCCTGGCCAGGTGAGGGATATAATCTTCTGGTGTGCCCTTTGCTAAGACCCTTGGTAAAGTGCAGTATTGGGGTGGGAGTGACCCGATTTTCCAGGTGTTGTGTGTCTCAGTTCCCCTGACTAGGAAAAGGGATTCCCTTCCCCCTTGCACTTCCCAGGTGAGGTGATGCCTCCCCCTGCTTCACCTCTCCCTGGTTGGGCTGCAGCAGCTGACCAGCACCAATTGTCCAGCACTCCCTAGTGAGATGAACCCGGTATCTCAGTTGAAAACGCAGAAATCACCCGTCTTCTGTGTCGCTCGCGCTGGGAGCTGGAGACTGGAGCTGCTCCTATTGGCCATCTTGCTCCGCCCTCCAGTCCTAAATCCTTTTAACAATGACAGCTACAATCCCAGTGAGCACATCATAATATTTTCTAAATTTATAATTTTGTTTATAGTGTTTCAGGGAGTAATACAACTTTTTCCAAAAGCAACACTGATAAGCTCAGATAAATATATTTGAGACAATATGTAACATCTCTATTGTTTTTACACCCAGTGGACACTGCTTTGAAACCATCTTTGGCAGGTTACTCTATATCACCAGTAAATAAAACAAAGGGCACTGTTTAAAATTGGCACAGAGGTGGCTGATGGGAATTGTGGTATGTTTGAATAGCATATTGGAGTAGATAGTCCTTGTCCCTTTTCATAAGAAAGTCCCCAGGTGAAAGGTAAGTACTTTGAAAACTGATGAAAAACGGTCAAGCCTCTATTATTAAGTGACAACAAAAAATCTTAACACAAAATATTAAGCTGTCAGGTTTATAAGAAATGTAGCTCTCATAAGAATGTAACTTTCAATTAGAGGATGGTTTATGCACTCTGAGACTATGCTTGACTAAGAATGCTAAGTGGGAAGTATTGATCAGAGAGACAATCTATGGGAGAAGATGAGAGGAAGGCATAAAGTTAGCTGGTAAAATTAGGAGTTACGTAGTAAATTCAGAAGGAGCCATTCAGTTTAGACAAACTTTAGGGAATATAGAGTCAAATAAGGAGAGAAATCCAGCTGTACTTTTTAGTGGGTTGCATTTTTTTTAAAACATGGGAGTGAGGGTAGTTGTGCATGTAATGAAGTTCCTACTGGATAGATACAAACATATTGATCAAAGCTGCACTGAACATATTCCTTTTTCAGATATTTGTGAAAGGAACCTCACCTAACGATAACAGGAATAAAATGTTTTAAAAATGCATGCAATTAAAATAAGTAAAAAGTGAGACAACCTCACAGGGACAAGTAGGTTCCAACCATGGGAAGATTTGGGAGTTTGTATCCCTGACAAAGGAACAGGCCATTTAGAAAAATGACTCATGTAAGAAAAAAACATTAATTTTACCTCATGTGTTTGAAGAAGCTTCCAGCTTCTGCTGACATTTTGTTTCTCCTGCTACTAGTCAGAAGTAGGGTTAATAATTCATATATTATATATCCATGTTGTCCCATCTAATCTACTTCTACTTTGCTGCTTGGAAAGGATCCCTAGAAATAAGAAATGCAGGGTGGAGAAAAGACAGACATACATGTTACTGATGCTTTGACTAAGGTTCAAGGCAATATCTGTAGCCTGCTGCTAGGATTGCTTGCCTGGACTTAAATTCATCCAGATTTGGGCCAAGACAGGAGGCAGATAACAGAGTTAACAAAATGTTAGCAAAATATCATACACAGGTTCACAGGAGAGTCTATTATTTTTTACAAGTCCGACATGACTGCAAGTCCTGATTCTGCTATGTTTTTTACTTTTTTACTTAGACATCTTTGTCAAATTACACTGTATCTCTAAGCCTCAGTTCACTCATCTTTGTAATGAGGGTAATAATTATACTCATCTTCCAAGTAGTTGTACGCTTAAAAGAAAATAACATATCTAAGTTTTCTATAACCTCTGTACACATTTTTCTTGTTATCATTACAAACTTTAGCATGTACTGCATATAGCCCTCATTGTGTACTTGAGCATATGTTTTTAATTCCATAAATTCAGGAACCATATGTTACTCTTCCTTGTCAATGCATATAGTTCCTATGACATTTCTGAGGAAATAATAGAGAAAAGAGAAGTTGAGGAAGTTTTGATTGATACCTCCAATTTTGTTCAAAAGAAAATACGCTATAAAGAGAGAGATGCATACTTGCAACCATCAGTGAATCAATAGGAGAAGGAGTGAACCAAAGACAAGTAAAAGCATTGAAAATGGTGCTAAGGGCTCAGCTTGGGTTAGAGAGCATACATTTGCATGTAAATCAGCCTGGGAATTGAAGGTGAGAAAGGAAAAGGCAGGTCATTGAAGAGGCACTGCCTGAAGAAGATGTGTAAGTAGACGGCCCTAAAAGAATCTCCAAGTGTCCCACATATTAGTCTGGTTTGGGCAAAAGCATGTGAGATTTACTTTTGTTCTCATGAAAGTGACAAAGAGAGCACAGTGACTGGAAGAGTCTCAAGAATAGAATGAAGAATCAGGTTAGCATCAATGACTGTTGAAAGACAATGGATATAAGCAATAGATACGTTACAGAGTCCGTTGCCTAACAAACAGCCTAAGTGACAAATAACCCAATGGATGCTATCAATGAACAAAAGATAGCCACAGACAAGACCACCCTTAGAATTAAGACCTTAATTGTGTATCCGTGTGTAAATTCTTATCTCATGGAATGGCTGAGTTTATATGGAAGCAATTAGATTAAGTTAGTTTCCATTAGGCAGATTCTGGGTAGCAAATGAGCTTACTTATTAAAAGGAAAATACTTACGTGTTTGCTAAGTGAAGTGACTATGAAATTTGTTTTCACTTCACAAACATTAGTTTTAAAGTGAGATAGGCTAGATTGAAATTTCAGCTCTATTACATTGTAGCTGTGTGACCTTAAGCATATAATGTAATACCTCTAATCCTGAATGTTGCCATCTGTAGAAAAATAACTTGTAAACTATTTAGTGGGAAAAAAAATGAGACTTTGGGGGCCTGGACTAGGGGAGCCAGGTAAAAAAGGAAGCTAGCTCAGTTGCTCTGCTAAAGGAAAAAATGAGAATTCAGAAAGTAGAACAAAAGAATAAAGACAGAAAATGCAAATAAACATCAAGGCAGGAGGCAGAGGTCTTACTTTGAGACTTTTAGGACTGGGAAGAACTAACACTGAGTTTTAAATTGTGTTACCATAGTGAAAATACTTCTATATTCTTGACACCTTCAGTAAAGTCTTACATACACACAAATGCCTTTGTGTGAATAGTTTGTGTGATACTAAGTTCATCAACTCAGCAAACGCAAGATAGAAAAATGCAAGACAAATAAAATGACAAAAATAATCCTTAAAATCAACTCATTCAGTGGAAGTAGTTGGAAGCCACAGAGAAGTATAAGAATATAAGCTTCTAGCAATAGGCAAAGATTCTAGAGAGGTTTATATTTATACAACATATAAAATAAGGGGTTTATGAAATCATTTCTATAGCAATAACCCCCATCTCCAATCTCTTAGTCTTCTTTATTCTTCTTTGTGGTAAGAGTACACGCTTTGTGTTTTTTATTTGTGTATTGTCTATTCCTCACAAAAAAAGGTAAGTGCCATGAAAATAGTTTTTCTTATTCTTTATTGCATCCTTGTAGATTACAAGCGCCTAGAACATAAGTATTGAATGACTGAATGGATGATTATATATGTAGATCTTAAGCTGTAAGAAGAAGTTGGCTAACCTCTGAATTACACATATAAATAATTATAAAACAAAAAGCCCACCAACACTGTCTGATAACCTGGGAGAACATGAGTTAGAGGACTGTGAAAGGGAAAGAAAGATGGAAGAGGAGATGTACCATAGAAAAGCACCAACAGGAAGACAGGATTGTGGGTTGGCAGTGGGGTAGATGGTTCTTCCGTGGGGAATAAAACTCTTTTAGGGTAGTTCTATCAGTCAGCTATTATCACTATAACACTGCATACCAATTCACCTTAAAACACAGTTGCAAGCAACAATAAGCATTTATTACTTGCTCATACATATCAGCAGGTGAGCTGATGTTCAACTGATCTAGACTAGACAGCTGAACTGAACTCCAGGCCATAGGTTCATTTCAGGAATGCTGAAGGTATTTCCCATTTTCCTGGGACCAGTAGGTCATCTGATTTATATGTTTTCCTTTTCTTAATTTTATTTTTAATTTATTTTTCTTTTTTTGATTTATATTTTTTTAAAGGAGAAGACAAAACTCAAAAGTTAATCAGAATCATGAAATAGTCTTCCAGCCTACACTTAGGGTCAGCATCAGCACACTGTCTTTCTGTCAGCACTCCATTGGCCAAAGCAAATCACCTGGCCAGGCTCGGTATCAGTGAGGCAAGAAAGTTGAGGTTATGGAGGTTAAGGGAAGACAAAGGAAATGTAGTGAATATTTGCTGCATGATAATTTAAACTTCCATAGGACATTAGCTGATAATCACAAATCCAAAAATCTTTTTTTTATTATTATATTTTAAGTTCTAGGGTACATGTGCACAACATGTAGGTTTGTTACATATGTATACATGTGCCATGTTGGTGTGCTGCACCCGTTAACTCTACATTTACATTAGGTATATCTCCTAAAGCTATCCCTCCCCCTTCCCCCCACTCCACGACAGGCCGTCCTGTGTGATGTTCCCCATCCTGTGTCCCAGTATTCTCATTGTTCCAAAATCTTAATTGACAAATCTCAGACTTGACACAGGTTTATTTCTTACATTACAGTTCATTGTAGATCAGTGATGCAGGACATTTCTCCATAGTCATTCAGTGACCCAGGGTTTTCTCCATTCTCTTTACTCCATCCTCCAAAAATGTACCATCCAGTAGAATAGTCATTATCCATATGTGAACGTTTAGCACTTGAAATGTACATGTAGTCTGGATTGAAATGTGCTTATAAGATAGACACTGAATTCTGAAGACTTGGTATTAAAAAACGGAATATGAGCTATCGTTTAAACAATTTTATATTGGTTACATTTTAAATAATATATTGTGTTAAATAAGTATATTATTGAAATTAATTTCATCTGTTTGTTTTCACAGTTTTAATTTATTTACATTTATTTATTTATTTATTTATTTATTTATTTATTTATTTTT
>NW_016806642.1:656935-695646 GCF_001698545.2 Rhinopithecus bieti
ATTTATTTATTTATTTTTGAGACAGAGTCTCCTTCTGTCTCCCAGACTGGAGAGCAATGGTGCGATCTCGGCTCCCTGCAACCTCCGCCTCCTGGGTTCAAGCAATTCTCCCACCTTAGCCTCCCAAGTAGCTGGGATTACAGGCACGTGCCACCACTCCCAGCTAATTTTTTGTATTTTTAGTAGAGATAGGTTTTCGCCGTGTTGGCCAGGCTGGTCTCAAACTCCTGACCTCAGGTGATCCACCTGCCTCGGCCTTCCAAAGTGCTGGAATTACAGGCATGAGCCACCGCACCTGGCCCTTTTCACTGTTTTTAATATGACCACTGGAATATTTTAAATTATATGTGTGTTTGCTTTCTATTTTTCATCAGATAGCACTGCTCTAGAGCCAACCACTACACCAGAAAAATGAAAATAATGCTGAAGGGACATTAACAAAGATTTTGGGGACCAACTGGGAGAGGGCATTCATCATTCTGCTTGTATTCCACTGGCCAGAACTATCTAGGTGCAAGGGGACAAAGAATGTACTGGATCCAGGAAGAAGAGTGGAATATAAATACTCATGATCACTTGAATTCCTCATTTGCTATCTTGCCTTCAGCATCTGAAAATGAATTTCTTTCTATAAATATAGAAAAATAAATAAAGCTTTGGATATGGGCCAAGATGTTGCATCACAAAAGAGGAATGAAATAGTGTGGAAAACATAAGGGAAGATCCATTATAATTGGGGAAATAATTGTTAAAGAAAAAACAATGAAGGCACCCATCTAAGTGGTAAATGACCCAGGCTCACAGGGTAACCCAGACATTAAGGACCCAGATCTCTGGCTGTGAGATTACTATTCTTCTCCCCCTTAGGTTTTTTGGTGGTTTTTTTTGTTTGTTTGTTTTTGTTTTGTTTTGTTTTGTTTTGTTTTTTTCCCAACCCCAGTGGTTACTTTGATAGACAATGAGAACAGGGATATTGCGAAATATTTGCTATTTATATGTAACCTCCAGATTCAATTTTTTATTACTTAAATACATAAGATATACTGTATTTTCTTTTGTATCTCTTAAATGTTCTCCGATAAGCTTGTATGAAGAATGCTGGTGAGATTAGGCTGTGGCCTATATCAGTTCTCTACTGCATCAGGGTTTTAGGAGCAGGTAGTAAGTGAGCAAACACAATAATCTTAAGTTTGCGATTTGGTGGACTCATGGAAAGAGAATGCCTATCATTAGTGTTTACAGTGTAACTACTCAGAGACATGATTTTCACATCCTAAAATACCTCTGCTCTATATTTTTCTTCTTAATATAATTTTTGTGAAGTTTTCAAATCTTCTAAGAAACATAATTCTACAGTATCTATTTCAGCAGAGTATACTGCAAAGAAACCCTGTTCTTGGTGAGTCTGCAAGTTTGTCTTCACCTGTTCTGTGCTGCTGTCTTGCTGTGTTGTGTTAACATTATTCTCAAACCACTTTTTAATGACTGGAGATGGCCATCACCAACTAATGATTACTCCTCCACCAATCTCCTCTCATCTGTTCTTTGAGAAACAGACAGCAGCTTTTTAAAATTGTTTTTGCAGCTATCTCAATACAAAATTAACATTGCTTGTGGATCATAATCTTAATTTCTTTGTATCCATCTGATTGGTCCATTCAAAAACACATTTTCTTTAGTGTGTAGTATTCATGTTATTCTAATCCCTGGGTCTTTCCTATATGGCATGAGGAACATGTTTTAAGAGTTACCCTGGTCTCTGACTCTCTATTTTCCTTTCTTGGATAAAAGAACAATTCCATTCGGCTGGCAAGACCTAACCCTTTTTCTTCTGGCAGGGGAAATAGACAGATAGATAATGATGATAGATAGATACCCTTATTACTTTGTGGTAGTTTCACAAACATAAAGCATATTTCATAAGTCAGAACAATTTTTCCAAAAGACTCTATATTAAGTGTAAGACACTAATTCCTTTAACAAATATTTAAGTGATGATAATGGGCCAAACACTTAGGCATTGGGGATATGGCAGTGAACAATAAAAAAGTTTCCTTGCCTTTCAGAAGTTAACAGTCTATCAGAGAAAATTAGAAAATTAAACAAATAGTTGGATCAGGTGTTACAACAGTTAAGGCAGGTTGTTTTCCAAGGAAGAAACATATAACTAAAAGATTAAAGAATGAGGAGATGGTATGTTCGGAGACGGAGAACAATGTCCTAGTCAGAAGTGCAGCATGTGTGAAGGCCCAAGAATAAGAGAGAACATCTCAGGTTGAAGGAACTACATGAAACATATTTGAACAGAAGGGACATATTTGATCCACAAGAGAGGATCAATGAGACAAGAGTGCACAGTGGTGTCCCAGAGGAAGGAGAGGTAAACTCTGCCTGGGAACAGAGGACAAGCCATGGTAGCTTCATGCGAATTAAGTTTGATGTGCAACTTGACCAAGTTAGAGGCAGTTTTGCAGGTAAAGGAAACAATAGTAAGAGGAAGGGCTTATGGATATGAATGGCGAGTAACTTCTCCAAGTGTATCTAACGAGTATGCAACAACTCCAGGGCAGCTCCACCACAAAGTCTACGCTCTAACTCCATAAACAACCTTGGGGCCATTTTAGGGCATCAGTAAAACATGTAGAATCATAGAGCCCCGTATTAATTATTGTTCTCCAAAGAAACAGGACCAAAAGGGGATATGTAGATATATGCAAAGACATTTGTTACAAGGAATTGGTTCATGTGATTATGAAGGCTGAGAAGTTCTGTGTGATCTGCCGTTTGCAAGATGGAGTCTCAGTAAAGCTTTGGTGTAGTTCCAGACCAAGTCAGGGCAGGCAGTCATGTCAGTTGCTGTTGGAGTTTGAAGGCCCAAGAACCGAGGGCACAGTTGCCCAAGGGCAGGAGAAAATGGACGCCTTAGCTCAAGCAGAGGGAGCAAATTCCTCCTTCCTCCATGTTTTTGTTCTGTTTAGGGCATCAAAAAAATGGATGATGTCTATCTACCCTGCTGAAGGTAGATCTTCTTTACTCAGTTTACAGATTTAAATGCTAACCTCTTCCAGAAACACCCTCGCAAATGCGCCACAAATAATGTTTACCAACTATCTCAGCATCCCTTAGCCCAGTCAAGCTGACACATAAAATTAACTATCAGAAGCCCTGAAGTTAGCTGGTGTGTCTTTTGACCTAATGATAATCTGGCTTTGCTTAGTTCCTTATCATTTACAATGCACTTTCGCTTTTAATTTTCACACTGGCCACTGAGCCTGCTTTTCTTAGGCACATATTACAGATGTGAAAACAGAACCACAAGTGATTACCCATGGTCACACAACCAGTGAATATTAACTGAAACCTAGACCCAGATCTTCACATGTAAAAACATTGATTCTTTATATTAAGCAACACTAAAAATTACATCAACATTAAATAATCTAGCAGATAAAAATTCAAGACTAATAGAGCTATGGATCCTATAATACCAAAATAGTTGTAAGTTTGAATACTATCAAAGACTCCTAATTTCTGCTTCTTTGTCTATCAATAAACAAGAAGCAAACAAACAGAATTGTTGCTCATGTCAGAAGCATAGAAATTTACTATCTTGTAGAAATCCTTCTTGTAAGATAGAGGAAAGGCAGTGCCTTTATAACAGTGCTCTGAAGGTAGTTGAAGAAATAATTTTAAGTTGCATCAGGTATTACCAAAGAAGTTAAAAAATGATTACTCGTATCTGTGACCTTTACAATAGAGAGCACTGAGGCCAGTTACCTGTTGTTTATCTGCTGCTTATTTTTAGTATGTTCTAGTCATTTGGCTATGTAGTCAATATTTTTTAGCAAAAACCTAGCGTGAGTCCACTACATTAGGGATAGTGAGGGAATAAAATAATGAGTCATTGTCCTTGCATAAGAATCCTTTCTAATTCAGTGGAGGAGAGATAATATCTAAAGTATATAGACAGAAGCAATAATTAGAGCAGATTGATTCCAATTATAGACTCATCAGAGCCAAATGGGGTTAACCTGGAACAATATCGCCAAGAAATCAAAGCTTGACTTGGTAACATTTATTCATGCATCTCTCCTTTATAGGTTAATGAAGGCAGGTTTTTAGAGCTAATCTCTGGAATAATAAGAGACCCAGAGTTTCTGTCACTCACTAGCTCTCAGAAGTTGAATCTGTTACTCAGGCTTTCTATATATCAGTTTCTTCCTATGTAAAATAAGGATAATAACAGTACTGACATTATTGGGTGAAGATTAAAGGAGATAATGCACGTAAAATGCTTAGCATAATGTCTGGCAAAATATAAGCCATTATTATTATTTATCTAATATCTACTGGAGATTTATAAGGTACCAGCCACTCTCTGTATGGCAAGAATACAAAGATGAATCAAAGAATATTGGATTGCTAAATCCCCTGCCAATAATTTTACCAAGGTAATTTTTGAAGCAGAAATAACTTCTATATTCACGTTTCCATGACTTGTAAGCTAGTCATGAGTTCTACCAAATTCCTCAACTGTTAAGAATAAGAATGATTCAATGTTGAGAGGGCAAGTGAAAGAACAGCCTTAAATTAGACAATTCCAAGGAGGATAATTATTCTTACTGTTCATATTAAAAACAAAAAGCAGTCCCTCCTGCCACTCATAAAGAAATCTCTCATAACTGGTGGCTTCTAGTACCTAGAAGATTACTGGTTTAGAGTTTAGACTGTATAAGCAAGACTAGTCTTTGTGAAGATGTATTTGAGCATAGAATAGGAAACCATCTTGAACTTAAAAGTACGATTGTCTTAAGTGCTTCTGTGCTGCATGGTTCTTCATTATTGAAGCAGATGGGTATATGCAAAACTAAAAGATAATCCCCTAGTGGAAAACAAAACAAACCCCAAGTGTGATATATGCTAAGCCTGTATTTATATATTTTTGCCTATATGGAGAATGTTCTTTGTTTTTGTTTATGTAGCAATATTGGAAAAGCATATGTAACATAAGAAAATTAACATAACTCATAATAGATCTCAGTGCAGATATAAGGAAGTTTAAAGCCAGATGTATGTCAACATAGGAAAACCAAGCTAAGAAATTTTCCAACAGACATTTTTCTTATTCACTCTCTTAGATCTATCCCCAAACTACCAATCAGAACCTTTAGCTAAGAGGTCAATATTTTAACAATACCCCAGGAATCATTATAAACATACACAGACTAGTACTGGATCACGAGTGTTTATTGGATAAGCATAAACACAATAAATAGATAACCTTTATTACCCCATATTATCTACAAACACTTTCTCCACTTTCTACAGGTGTTAACTCATTTAATCCTTATAGCTGTCCTATGAACTGAGTTCTATTATTATCAACACTTTATGGATGTGAGACAGGCACTTAAAGAATGTGACTTGCCAAAGCCCATGAAATAGACTTCAGTTCCTCATTTGGAGGTAATAATGATCACAAACATATCAACAGTGCTTCACTGTTTACAATGTGATCTTAATGATCATTTTTCTATCTGGACTCTTAAAACACCATTGAAGTTAGTAGCAAAGTTATAAGCATGTTATATAAATGAAGTCACTTCAGAAGTCTCACAACTGAGCTCAAACCAGGGCTTCTGACCCTGTTCTTATTTCTTTTCATTCTGGTTTCAAAAATTCCTTTCAACTCTATTGTTCCAGAATCTTGCGAAGTTACAGAATCCTTTTTATATATATACATATCTATGTGTATACATACACACACACACACACACACACACACATATATATATATATATATCTCAAACTCTTTTTGTGGGTATATTGCATATATTTTAGCTCATTTAATTCTCATAATTCCATGGGTAAGTTCTGTCTAGATGAGAACACTAAAGAACTGAGAGGTAAATAATTGTTTCAAAACATAGTAGGATTAGGATTCAAACCCAAGTAGCCTGACTCTAGAGATTGTGCTCTTAACCATTACACTATGTGGTCTCACAGAAAAAAAATCCTAAATGGTATTTATTTTATAAAAAAAAAGGATAAGTTTAAAATAGCACTTATGACTTGAAACACCACTTGGAAGGTAAAGTTAGTAAATCAATCAATAAGTATTTATTGAACATTCTCCTTGGGCAGGCATTATGATAAGCACTGCTGAGAATATAAATATAATAAAATATTTTTATATTTTATGAAAAAATGTAAGCTATATCCCTCTTCTCAAAAGAAGCTCACTCTAGCTGTGGAAAATAGATTTCTATAGATATGTAAGTAATCTTCAACAAAATTTAAACAATCATGTTCATAACACAATAAATGCTATAAAAATTCCTATGATATGGAATATAAAACCCAACAAAAGGAATTTTGTGGAGGGAAGTCCTTTTACAACTTAAACCAAAATAAAAATAAAAGTTGGTTCTTAAGGAAACAGAATCCATTTCATATACAAACATAAAGAGCACAATTTAGCGATAGATTTGCCCTAAATCTCATTAACCCTTTTTTTAAAAGTGCATTACTTTGTATTTGAGATCTATATTTGAAGCAACAGAGAAAAAAATAAGAGGTAAAAAATGCCTGACATCTTTTACATAGACCTAAATTCTTTCAAACATCTGATTGCTGAAGACTTGTCTACAGAATTTAATGAGATGCTTAATTGCTACATAAGACCATTGCTGCATTATTTCTTGATGAGAACACACTTTATGTCTACAATATTGATGAGACTACAATGCAGCACAGAACACTAAAAGACTATGTGCAACCTTAGATATCATCTAGATAGAGATGGGTGTCCTTCCCTCTGAGTAAAAAGTATAGGCATATATGCCTGCTCTTTCGGTATCCTTCTCTTGATAGAGTTTACAGTAGAGAATCATGATAAGTACAAGGTCCATTAGTAACAAAAATAAAGGCAGGGTGGCAGTAAAACTGAACATCATTAGCAAACATCACACTAATTACTCATTTTGTTATTAGTGTTAACTGTGCTGCCAGTTAATTATATTTGAATAAGAAAATGACAATGCACACAGAAAAATTCAAACCACACTGAAACAAAATGAAAAGGAATCACACTTGGGCATGGAAATCCACTGTAAAGAAGAAAACTTCTGTGTTAGGAAGCAAACAATCTGCCAGAGTCTTTTGCACCAAAGGAATTTTTTTCATGTAAGAAACATTCAGAAAACATGTACTATTATGCTAAACGCATAGAAATGTGAAAAAAAGATACATAGTCCTCAATATTTAGGTTCACACTTATTTTAAAAAAAAACACACATAAAAGATAATTGTAATACATTGTGTTAAGCATTATAATAGAGATTGGTTCCTCATACGGAAACATGTGAAACTTAAGAGGAAACCTCTAATCCTCTGGAGAAATTAGAAAAGGCATAAACGAAGAGATGACTGTGGGTAGCATATTGAAACTTGAGCAAAAAAATAAGCACATGGAAAGAAAGAAAGCAGGGAAAATGAAATCCTGGAATCACACCAGGCTTTTCTCCTATGAAAAAGAAAGTTTGTTTGCAAGGTAAGTGACCCAAACAGGTGAGGTTTCCTCTTTAATAAGAAAAAATTTCCTGTGAAAGGCTGATTAATCCTGGCTAACATGCTGAAACAGCTCTGTATTAGAAAAAATCTTGAACCTTTCCCTCAAAGATTTTTAGATTGGTCAAAACTCTAGTCCTTTAGAAAGCAGAAAGGATTAAAATGCTGTTGGTAAAATTCACAGACGAACTGATAAAATGAAAACAGGATTATAACGTACAAATTATTTGCTAGAAATTATCTGCAGCAGGTATATTCAACGTTATTTTTATTGTGATGCAAGTCACAACCCCAGTCTTACTGCAAGGACTTCTGTGTTTGGACTGGTCAGAATCTCATTTTTTTTTTGATAAATGATAGAATCAACAATCTTCAGGATGGTAATTTTCCTAACAAAAAAATGCAGAGGTCTCTCTAAAGCAGAGACCTGCATGTTTAATCAAAATGACTCAGCCTGGGCAACATAGAGAGACCCTGTCTCTACAAAAAATAAGAATAAAATTAAAAATAAATGAGCCAGGAGTGGTGGCATGCACTTGTGACTTCAGCTGCTCAAGAGGCTGAGGTGGGAGGATCACTTGAGCCCTCAGAGGTCAAGGCTACAGTGAGCCATGATTGCACCACTCCACTTCAGCCTGGGCGACAAAGCAAGACCCTGTCTCAAGAAAAAAAAAAAAAGTGACTCACCCTCTTCAAAAGCAAAGGAGGCTGACAAGTGACCCTAGAGGGGAACAAATATTGAGGAAAAGGATCCGACTGTAATTCTCTGAGGACAACCCCTCAGCTCCATGATATGCAAATCCCCTGTGGGCACCTAGAATTCAGAGGGCATTCCTCCATCAAATGTATACTAATGAGTCCTGCAAAGATTCTCAAACTCTGGGCATTAGTCCCTTGAGCAAATCTGTCTGGGCAGTTGATGTCACATAGCATATTTATTAAATCAATTTTTAACAGACCAGATGGTGTTATTGTTAACCAAAAACAAACGACCCAGTGATTTAATAGAACATAAGATACATAGATTTTTTTTCTTTTATCTCCCAACTGCCCCTGGAGTCCTGCTTTTGAAAATAAGATACACAAGGACAAATAATTTAAGTGATATGTTCTCTGGTTTCACAAACTACTAAAGAAGAGTAGTCTGAGAGACAGATGACAAGGTGACAATCCATTACTAAAAAAAAAAAAAAAATGTAGAAATCTCCCAGGAAACTATATTTGATGTTTAAAGCTTTAAATAGCAAATGCCCTTCAGGAATAATTTAGTTGAAGAATGTGGATTGTTTGCTGAATTTCATTCTTCTTATTTTATGACAACAAAACCTGCAACTTCCCCTTAATTTTGGGATACTGCTCCATTCACATCTCTTACTTTCTTTAGTATAGAATAGGGTAAATCTCTTTTTAACATCTCATCTCTTCCTGTCACCCACGCTTAGATTGATAGCAAGAAAGGCAACCTGCCTTAAAGTGAAATGGTCTCTTGGCCTCTTCCAAATCCACCTTCTTGAATAGAATAGAAATCATCAGGTTTTATGTTTGAACATTGACCTTCATATTTTGAAAACTGAAAAAAAAAATGCCATTTTAAAGCAGTCAATAGCTTTTCTATTTCTCTAAATATTAAGGATTCTACTCATCTCTAAGAGAAGACATTTTCACTTTAGGATGAGACAGTTTAAAACACAGTTTGGCTAGGTAAAAATAAGCAAGGAACCCATATGGCATGAAAAGCTGTAAATTATTAAGGTGCTCAGGCACTTCCCATGGACTGCCATTGGCTAAGTATTCATTGCCAGTGATATTTCAAATATCTAGAATTTGTTTCTTCTTTAGGATGCTGTTTTTCCTTTCTGAGGGCCTGAATTCAAATAGGAAGTGGCAGGATCTCTTCAAGATGTTCCAACTGAGCAGTAGAGCAGTCTCTACAACATGGTAGAAAGCCGACCCTAAGGAGACAGACGGCCGTTAGAAGACTTCTTATGGAGAGTCTTAGTATATGAGTCTGGGAACCATTGTGTATAGTAGATTAGCTAGTTTTAAATTATTTTCTTCATTGTTGCTTCAGTCACTATGATCACACAACAGATCACTCTCACACTAATAAACATGTACAATATAAAGCAATCATTTATTTTGCTTTTAGGTTTTATGGATTAAGAAGTCCAACAGGGCACAACAGAGGTGGCTTGTCTATGCCTTACAATGTCTGCAGTCTCAGATGGAAGACTCAAAGATGACAAAGTGCAATCATCTAAAGACTACCCTCCTATGTCAAGTAGTTGATGCCTGCTGTTGACTGATGGCCTCTCCTCTCCAAATGGGCCTTTCCATAAAGTCTCTCCAACATAGTGGCTTCAGGGTCATAGGCTTTTTTTTTCACAGCACCTCATGATTCCAAGGGCATATGTCCTGAAACAGATAAAGAATGAAAGAAAGAGTTTGAGACGAGGGAAGGAAAGGATTATACCACGTCCTTTGACCTAACTTCAGAAGTCACAAAGCATCATTTCCACTGCATCCTACATAATAGAAGCAAGTCAAAAAGAAGGACTCATTCAATAGAAAGAAACATACTGGTCCCCACCTCTTGATGGAAGAGTGTGTCAACATTACTACAGCAAACACACTTTAAGGTGACTCCAACGAGAGACACACTTATGTAATTCATTCTCCTTGAAAGTAGAACTGAAGACTTACTTGCCTCTAAACTGTAAAGTATGACAAAAACCTTGATTAGATTCTGTTATGAGTTAAATGTGGTGTTATGCTGTGACCTTAATTAGGCTGTTTTATGGAATGAATCTTTTTGTTCACTCAAAATTCATATTTGAAACTCTAACCCCCAATGTGATGGTATTTGAAGGCGGGTCCATTGGGGATGATTAGATCATGAGGTTGGAGACTCATGATGAGATTAGTGTACTTATAAGAACAAACACTGGAAATCTCTATTTCTTTCTCTATTTCTCTCTCCAACGAGTGACAATACTGCAAAAACGTAGCAGTCTGCAAGTCAGTAAGAGAGTCCTTACCAGAAATCAACCATAGTGGCACCCTGATCTTGGACTTCTGGCCTCTAGAACTGTGAGAAAATAAATTTTTGTCATAAAGTCACTCAATCTATGGTATTTTGGTATGACAGCCTGAGCAGACTTGTATGTTATATAGCAAAGATGTGTGATGTCACTGCCGGGATGCTATTATGCCATATAAGAGTCATCTTGACAGACTGGCAAGCAAAGTTATTCTGGCCTTGAAGAAACAAGTTGCTTTGATGCAAACTGCCTATAGATAGGTTCATATGTCAAGTAACTAGGTGGCCTTTAGGAACTGACAGTCTCAGGCCTAGAGTTGCAAGTTACAGAGGAAAAAACCTGAGCAAGCTTGGAAGTGACTTCTTTCCAGCCAGAACCTCCAAATGAGAATGTAGTCCAGGCAATGCCTTAATCATTGCCTGGTGAGATCCTGAAGCAGAAAACCCAGCTAAGCCATGCCTGGACTCTGATCAACAGAAACTGTGAGAGATAATAAATAGGTATTATTGAAACCACTAAATTTTTGGTAAATTGGTATTCAGCAATAAAATCTAATAGAATCACCCATCACATGAAGAACATTTAGGATGGTGTGGCCATCTTAGGAAAATGTAATCTGCCCTAACTGTTCATTCCTCTTTGTCCATCCATAAATCTTCAGTAACCTGAGATGGACATAGCAGCTCAGGCTCAATTATGCTGTGGGAAATTAAGGAATGAAATTGTGTCCCCACTTTTAGCAAAGTAGTTTAGAGGAGAGTAGCAGCAGAGGAAGAACCACTCCCAAGACCCCAGTAAGTAACTTGCAGAACATTGGAGCAAAGGCCCACAGTCCGAAAGCTGGGTGAAACAGCAAACTACATCCAGACAGCTTTGTGGAATATGTGAAGTGAACATGTTAGTCAAGAATTCTGGGACATGATAAGAGTTGGGAACCTGGTAAAATGGCAGGACTTTTGATTTCAAGTGTATTTGAGAATCAGACTTCTTATTTGGGCATTGAAAAGGACTGTAATTTCTAGACTATGGCAAAGTCTGTAATGCATGGGTCACATATGTGTGGCATAACAAGACTAGACATATTAGAATGTACCACTTTTTATACAAATCATGGATTTGTTTTCCCTTCTTAAATTCAATTATGTTTAATCTTTTGTTTGCAGTTTGCTGACTACTCAAGAATTTAAATCCCTTTTTAATCCAATATGTCTTTATATTTAGAAATAAATATTTAATAAATATATGCTATGAACTTGGCTAAAAGTACATAGACAAGACTGTCCTCAGTGGGGAAACCAAATATATTCATCAAACACCATAAAATGCAAGCATGTGCATTTTTCACAGTTCCTGTTACTTTACCCAGACAATTTTCTTATTGCATTAAAACAAATAAAAATCACCTTTGTATTTTCTATTTGGAAAAATATAGTAATGAGGATGATGATCATAAAAGTATTAAATGTTATTAAACATATTTTATGGCCAGACACTGCTAAACTTATATGCATTATTTCTTTTAATCCTCACAACTCTTCCAGGTGGATACTGTTATTTTCCCAATATTATGGATGAGAACATTGAGAATTAGAGACTGCTAAAATTACCTAGGTGACCCACTAAGTAGTACAGATAGGATTGAAGCCCATTCTGTTTGATTTCAAAATTCATATTTTTAACTCAACCATGCAATGCCTTCTTTTCATACTCAGAATCATGTAGATGAATATGAAATCTTAACAGTCATTTAATCTTACGGCTCTTCTAAGATTCCTTTATAAGTAATTCATTAAAGAAATGCTCTCAGAAGAAACCTGCAAAGGTGTGAAGCAGGACAGGACAGAGGAAGAAATTAGGCATAGATGTGGTTTCAGGAGAATTTCAGTCATACCCTGGTCCTCTGGGGGGCTCTTCTAACAGAGTTGGTCTTTCCAACAGCAAGGTTACTGCGTGGTTACACCCCCACATCAGGCAGTCATTGGCTGCAAGCTGGAGTTAAGAGAAAGGATAAAGGGAGAAAGAAGGGAGAGGGCTAAAGGCATCTCCAGGGAAGGTGGCTCCCATCAGCTTAGGAAAATCTTCAGAAAAAGAATACAGGTGTGTGCCATGATCAGTCAACACCTGTAGCAACCAGGGTTGGTTTCAGGGCCTGCTAAAGGGCAAGACTCTAACAACATTGATAAATCTGCCAAGTATTTAGCCAATCCCTGCTTGAATACCTTCAAGTGAGAAAGAACTCCCCATAACTCCCTCTCCTCCACCCCACAAGGTAGTCCATTACAATCCTCAGAAACCTGGTTAGAAAATTCTTCCTTTTGTTGGATGTGGGAATACTAAAGGGAGGTCATTCCAAGACAGCATATGCAAAAGCACAGAGTGTAAAAGAGCATGATGGTGTATGTTGTTCTGTAGCTAGTACTATGTTTTGTGGTGGTTAGAACTTAAGGTGTGAAAGTAGAAAATGAAAAAGATGAGTCTAGGAAGATGGTTATAGGAAAGATCATCAAATAATGAAAGACAAACTTGCCTCACTAAAAAGTTGTGATGATGGCACAAGGTACAACTAAATGAGTTTTAGCAGAGGAAGCAAAGGATAATCGCTTCTAGAAAGCCAACCTGCTAGCAATAAAGAGAGCAACCCTACCTCGTTCCTTTCATGTTGTGGGCTTTCACATCTGTGTTTCCTCTGGACTTCTTCAAGGACAGGATGCTTGCATTGTGAATCCCTAAAACAATAAATGATTATGGAACTGAAATGAAGTGAACTCATCGTAAGTAAGAGAAACCATTACAAAACCCCTGGTGAGAGATGCCACAGGTCTCAGTCAGGAGACAGCAAGCCATAGCTCACAGGCCTAACCAGGGCCACCACCTGTTTTTGCAAATAAAGTATTATTAGAACACAGCCACAACAGTTTGTTAACGTATTGTCTATGGTTGTAGTCATACTATAACAGCAGAGTTGAGTTGCAACAGAGACCATATGGCCTGCAAAACCTAAAATATTTACTATTTGGCCCTTTCTAGAAAAGGTTTGCCAATCCCTGGTCCAGCTTAAAGCGGTAGTAATATATGTGAATAGGTTAAAATAGATGGAAATGATACTTAGGAGCAAAAATCAATTGGAGTAACCACTACTCACTTCTCCTATTTTTATTTCTTCATGCCATGTACACATTAGAGGACATTATAAATATGTATAAAAGCTTTCCAGCATTCCACGGCCTCTTTTGACAATTTCTACTTATTCTGTCACATTTAAATTAAATCATCATTTCTATAAAGACCCTTACACTCAGAAGAGCACAGAGTAGAGTCCACTCACTCATCCTAGTTCTATTTCTTCATGCCATGTAGGCATTAGAGGACATTGTAAATATGTATAAAAGCTTTCCAGCATTCCATGCCCTCTTTTGGCAATTTCTATTTTTTATTTATTCTATCACATTTAAATTAAACCATCATTTCCATAAAGACCCTTACACTCTGAAGAACACACAGTCGAGTCCACTCACCACACAGGCCTACTGATCCAAAACAGAATCAGTATCCCATTCAGTCCACTTAGTATGAGATCATCCTGCAATAATGGGACAGTCTCAGCCCTGTGTCCCTTATATAAATCTGCTAAAATGCACCCGACTTTTAAATCGTTGTGACGTGCTTGTTTTCACTGCAGGCCTTCACAAACGGCCTAAATCTTTTTCACTTCATTAAGCGGCTCTGTACCAAAGTCCTCTGAATACTTTTCATCAGAAAATTCCCCATAAGGCCTAAAATTTCTTTTCCCATCTCTATGTGGTTGGGACATAAAAGATTGCAATTCAAAGAAAAAATAAAGAACTGTCATGGTCCTTTTTGTTGGTGTTAATCTCTGAACGGCAGATTTAGGACGACTATTTTTTTCTAGTTCCTGGTTCTCCACTTCCTGTTTGAATATCCACTACAAAGTGTTGGTAAAATGTATTTATAGGACACAGTGAGCTAGTTGCTAGGCCTTTTGTATAGGACTTGAAAGATAAAGGCAAGTTCCTGTCTCTTAAAAAAAAAGTAATCTGCAGCCATAGAAACATCTAATCTTAGTCATAGCACCAACACCCCACATGGGCCAAAATACAATTCAGAATAAAAGTTGCTTATAAAAAATGGATTTTAAAATCACACCTTGAATAAAAAACCAATAAGAAAACTTTTCCTACTTTTCAGGGAGGAAATTTAAGAAAACAAAACAACAAATGGTGTATTGGTATTTTATATTTGAAGATTATTTGCCTCAAATATTTAGTTGCTGTCACTATCTGGAAGACAGTAAAGTTTAGCCCTATCATACACAGTGCACCAAAATAATTTTTAAATTAAAGAAAAATTTAAACGTGTAGATAAGCACAAATATACAGAACTAGAGGAAAATATAAATTACTATCTCTCTGGCTTTAGAATGGCAAAGAATATGAGCCAAGATAAAATCTATGAAAGACAAAGTGATAAATTTAATATACAAAATCTATATATTTCTGAATATGTTAAAATAATATTCAAAATTTTATAAACAAGCTAAACAATATGGATAAAATTTTTCCAATGAATCTGACTAACAGAGGCGGTTTATCTCTCTTCCCCTTTTAATTCTGTAAGAAAAGCGAACATGTGAAGACACATTCTTTAAAAATATTTATAGAATCGCCAAACAGTTATTCATAAAGAAGGGAAACCAAAATGGCCAATTATAATATATATTTTAAAAAATTCATTCTTTGCAACATAAAAACAGCAATGAACTATTTTTTTTGCCTGTATTTTACCAAAAAATGTTTTATTTAAAAGAGCACACAGATTTATTAGTTTAAATGTTTTGGTTGTGAATAACAGAAAATCACTTCAAAATAACTTCACGAAAATGAGTGGACTCTTAAAGTTTTCAAATGCAGAAGTAGATTTGTTTTTAGACATGATTTAATCAGTGATCCAGCTCCAGTTCTAATACTTTAGATCAGTTCTATCTATCTGCATTGTGCTTAAGGTGGCTACCATTATGGAGGCAAAATGGCCAGCTCCAGTAATTCCAGGAGTCAGTTTCTTAGCATGTCATTGGGAAAAAGTGTATCACTTTTCTCAACCAGTACATGCCTGACATCCGTTCTGATTGGATAAATTTAGGTCATGTGACCAATTCTTAACTAATCATCACATCCAGGGAAATGGCACAATCCAATTGGATTAGGTCTGTGTTAAATACTCATGCCTGGACCAATCATTGTAGAAAAGGAGATTGGCTTAAAGCATTCAGGGCCATCCTTGGCACCAAGGTAGGGTAAATCCTTTTTAAATCATATAATGAAGGAAGGAAAAAATAGCTGCACTGAGGCTGTACATAGAAGCATGCACAGTTAGGCACAGTGGGTGGAGCAATAAATTATTTCTGTGTATGGAAAAATTGGAGTATATATATAAAAGCCTTGAAAATACGTGTACCACGTTTGTCCCAGAAATACCAGATCTTGAAATTTATCCCAAAGGAATTATACAGTTCATTACAAAGATTTATCTTTTAGGATGATTTAGGGTAGCTGAAAAATCAATGCCTGACAATGGAAAAACAAATAAATTATGACACATGAATACAATGCTATATTATGCAACCTTAAAATATAAAATTGCAAAAAATATTACTGACAAGTAAAACTGTTTAAGATATGTTCAGTGATTGAATTCAGGTCACATGAAATTATTCTATTTTTATAAAAGAATATACACATACGTGTAGTCATTGAAAAAGACTTAAATATATCAAAATATAAAGGGTTATCTCCATATAGTGGAATTGTGGATAGTTGCATTTCCTTTTTATGACCTTCTATATTTCATAAATTTTATTCACGCACATGAATTATTCCAGTAATGAGAAACATTCATATTTAGTTTTTTAAAAATAATAAAACAAATCCACATTTTAAAAAAATGTGGTGGGGACTATGACTTTAAGAATGTATTCATGAAGAATTCCAAGAGTCCACAATTGCAAGTTGAGGGGAAGCCCACACAAAAGCAGAGCTCTAGGAATGAAATCTTTAAATAATCTGCTTCTTATCCCTGGAGGAGCACCGGCATTCGCACCGACCTTTAGTTAAGCAGCCTTAGCCCATGTGAGAACCAATGTGCTGACTTCAACCATAGTGACTTTCCTACCCTCTGAAAAAGGGCTCTGGGTAAACAAAGAACTATCAAACCTCTCAAGAAGGCTTTCCAACTCCCTGAGGAATCCCCTTTTGAGAATAAACACAAATACTCATTTATAAATCTGTGCAAATGATGGCTAATGGCCCAAAATTGCACCATATATAGCTCCATCTGCACTATATGTAGCTTCAACTTTCATGTAGTTGATCCAAAGAGCAAAAGTTGGTGTGGCCTGTGTGAAGATGTATGTGCACTGAGCTACAGGACTAACCATCTTAATTGAATTGAATATTTTTTTTAAAGTCAGTTAAATTATAGCTACATTTATTGGTTTCATTTATTGACATATCATAATATAGGCAACAGACCATAGGAGGAGAATATGCATCATTTAAGGGAAAACTGCATGGTTGAAATGTGTATAGCACTGGATGATGTGAGATGATTCCACACATATATGCTGTCTGCACACAGTTGATCCTAACTCCATTGCTGTAGAATAAACCCTTTTCTCCAGCAACATAAGACAAAATTACCTCAAGTGAAGAAAAGGGGAGAGAAAAGCAAAAGGGATGAAAGCAAAGTTTGTTCTTTTGATTTCTGATTTAAGGGAGGACTGAGTGCAAAATTCAAACCATTCTTTTATTCACCATCCAATCAATATTTGTTCAGCATACAGAAGTTAATTATATGAAGGAAAATCCCTGCCTTCATGGAATATACATCCTAGTAAATGCACAGGCTATGTACAAAGTCTAAACAAGCTTCTTTGGTTTTGTTTTGTTTTCTGTTTTTTGTTTTGGGTTTTGTTTTGTTTTGTTTTTGTTTTTTTGAGACGGAGTTTTGCTCTTGTTGCCCAGGCTGGAGTGCAATGGCACCGTCTAGGCTCACTGCAACCTCCCCCTCCCGGTTTCAAGAGATTCTCCTGCCTCAGCCTCCTGAGTAGCTGGGATTACAGGAATGTGCCACCATGCCCAGCTAATTTTGTATTTTCAGTAGAGACGGGGTTTCTCCATGTTGGTCAGGCTGGTCTGGAACTCCCTACCTCAGGTAATCCACCTGCTTCGGCCTCCCTCTTTCCTTAATATTAAGTGAGAATGAAAACAGAGTATTGAGTGTCTGAGAGAGTCAAGGCAGGACTTAATGAGAGATATGCTTGGCTAAGATGAAAGCTTAAAAAGCTTATTTTGTCTGAAGAGGAAAGGGGAAAGGCAAATTTTCTGTAAAAACCTAACCAGAAATGTGTCTTTGGTTCTTACTTCTACCGCCCTCACTTAATTACTGGGCCCTCTTTTTTGCTCCTTAATGCCAACCGTTCATTTAGATGCCTCTAGTCAATAGTGTAAGAAAGAATTAGGCATGTCGTATATTTACTCTCTATGAGTTGTGTTGTGCCTGTCAGCATCTGACCCATGCTGGAGACTATTAAGGGAGGAAGGGATGAATGCCTGGATGGATGGATGGATGGATGGATGGATGGATGGATGGATAGATGGAGAGATGGATAGATGGATGGAGAGATGGGTGAATTTTTGCATGGGACATAGCTTAATAAGTGAAAAAATAAGTGAATGAAAAAGTAAAACAATAAATGAAGGAATTAACAAAAGCATAATTAGGTAAGGCAGGGGAAAAGACATAAAGGTGCCTATAGAAAGCTTATGAAGTTGAAAAATGGTGAAGATGGGAGTGAAATAAAAATAAATAATACCCTAAAGATGTGACTGAAGTGACAGAACTGGGGAGGGAGGAACAATAAATAAAATTGTAGAGCTAAGTTCCAAGGAAAAGGGAAAAAAATCACAACATGCTTAAAGATGAGCAGAGGAGCCAGGGGAGAGGTTAGAAGATCAGCTCTGACTCCAACCTTGAATCTCCAGGCAGTGAGAACTTTTCTGCTTCTGCAAGCAATAGGCATTGAGGGCTTCCCTGAAAGTGGTGTTAGGTATTCATGCATTAGAGGAATGCGTAGAAACATTATAAACTCTTGTTAAGAGTTCAAACATTGTGCACTTCAAGTTGAGATAAATTCTAGTTATTCAGCGATAGCCTTCATTATTATTTGACAAAATGTATATCCTTAAATATTGAAAATACAAATAAAATTTAAAATTACCTATAGCATCCCGCTTTCAGAAATAATATTTTAAGAGCTTTATACTTCTTTAATACATGTGTATGTGCATATATATACGTGTTTGATAAAATATTGATTTAATCTAATTAAATTAGTTTAATATATTTAATATTTTGATAGTATAGTTTATTTAAACAGCTCAATATTATCTATATGCTTTCACATATATACACAAAAGCAAGCATTTTTTTTTTTTTGAGACAGAGTCTCACTCTGTCACCCAGACCAGAGTGCAGTGGAGTGATCTTGGCTCATTGCAGCCTCTGCTTCCTGGGTTCAAGCAATTCTCCTGCCTCAGCCTCCTAAGTAGTTGGGACTACAGGCGTGTACCACCACATCCTGCTTCTTTTTTCTATTTTTGTAGAGATGGGGTGCTGGGATTACAAGTGTGAGCCACCGCACCCAGTCATGTATATGTTTTTAACCTGCCTTTTTCACTTAAATATACTGTAAATATTTCTGTGTTAGGAAACTGCCTGTGGCATTATAATATTGCGTCACCATACTATTTTATTCTAGTAATGTACCAGAATTTATCAGTCAATCCTCTGTTGTTGGAAAATTAGTTTTTTTCCCAATGTTTTGCTATTTAAAACAAAGTAATTTGGTTATGTTTTCCTTCATACTGTTTTATCCTATAGAATAAAGTGCTACATTCTTATAGCTTTATCATTGCACATTGCTCCTGATTATATCATTATTATAAAATCCTTATGCTGAAATTGCTTAGTCAAATCAAATTCAAAATGCTAAGACTTTTGATGTGCATATCAACCACGATGTCTTCAGTTGCCATTTGCCAAAAAAAAAAGACTCAACCAATGGAATGGCTTAAATAAAGCCTTTTTAATGTATCTCATAAATACAGTCTAGAAATAATTCAGGTCACAGAACTGGTTTTCTCCAGTAGCTCAACAATGCCACCAAGAACCCTGCTTGTTTTGGTCTCCTGCTCTGCCTACAGTGATATGAGCCTCACAGATACAAAATGGGCTGCAAAGAACTCTTAGAGATACACTTTTACTCCTTGAGGTTCAGAGAATAAAACACATCTTTCCCAGTTCTCAAACAAAAGGCCTAAGCTTCACATTGGATGAATTTGCGTCATGTGCTCATTCCTGAGTCAACTGCTTTAGCAAGGGAGTTAGATGATATCATTAATAGTCCCACAAATACAATGAGTTCAAGTTTCCTCCAGCCTTCACTAACATTGAGAATTAATCTTTAAAAACCACAATGAAATCAAAAGCTGCCAAGTTGATAGGTAAAAGGAGTAGACCGTTATTCTCTTCTCTTTCTCTTTTTCTTCCCTTTCTTCCTTCCTTCCATCCATCAGTTTGGAAATGGTGAAAGCCTGGGCTCTAAAATCAGATGGTCTATATTTGCATTTTGGTTCTCTGCATAGAGTTGTGTCATATTAGGTAAGTTAGAGAAATTCTCTGCAAAACAAGAATAATAATAGTAGAGTCCCCTCCTTAGGGTTCTCATAAAAATAAAATAAAATAGTAATTAAAAAACTGGAAAATGTTAGGTCTTATTAACAATTATAGTATTGTTTTCATAATTAAATTATTGTGAATTACCTTTTCATTCCCGTGCTCATTTCTCTGTTGGGAGTAGTCATTTTAATAGTAAAAAGAAGGTTTTAGTTTGTTGTTTGAAGTGTTTATTTTCTTATTTAAGACATGTGTATTTAGGTACTCATATTTTCTTCATGCGTTAAAAGACAATGTCTACAGACCCTGGCCATGAGTATCTGAAAATCTAGAAAGAGTAAAAAAATCAATCAATGATGAGAGGGTGAGAAAATATTGGCTTAAATATTCTTGAATAAGAAATCCCTTTCCATTTCCCAAATACTTTGCAAACGAGGCACTGGTGTTAACATTATAGCTCCCTGGAATCTATACCAGACTTTCTTCACTATAATATTTCAGATAAAAGTGCCAGCTATGATAGTTAAAGGAATGACTAATGCCAAAATGAGTCACTGTAAAGACATTACAGAAGCCAGGTGCGGTGGCTCACACCTATAATCCCAGCACTTTGGGAGGCCGAAGTGGGCAGATCACCTGAGGTCAGGAGTTCTATACCAGCCTGGCCAACATGACAAAACCCTGCTTCTACTAAAAATACAAAAATTAGCCAGTTGTGGTGATGCATGTCTGTAATCCCAGCTACTTGGGAGGCTGAAGCAGGAGACTCGTTTAAACCTACAAAGTGGAGGTTGCAATGAGCCAAGATCGTGCCACTGCACTCCAGCTTGAGCGACAAGAGTGAGTAATAAATGTTATTTGTTAGACTTTTCATTAGTTCTAAAAATAATTAACTGTTAATCTCAGCCTCTTATACTATAAATATTTTTAACAAATAAAGGGAACGTTTTAGGGGGAAATATGCCTAATGAAAGAAGCTTCTCATTCACAAGTTATGAATACTCCTATCCTGACATAAGAGAACTAGCTTAGTTTACAGAAACCTTATATGAAGCCATCTCTCTGACTGGGAATAGAAATGACAATTTTTAGTTGTTCAGCATGTAGTGTGGTTCCTGTCTGAGTGGTGTTATTTCTGGCACCCTGATGAACCACTCTTAGGATTGGTCAAACAGGATCCAAGCCCCCTTCTTCCCTTTCAGATATTTTCTTCCTCTGGCATTGGTTAGGAAAAAAGAGCCTCTTTCTTCCACTTCAAATTATCAGTTCTTTGATTCCTGAACAAGTAAGTCCTATTGGAAATGAACTTGTTTTAGCTGTGCCCCTAAAATCTCCCACCCTGCCCCCTACATACCTGCCCTAGCTACATTTCCAGTGGGTGTTCAACCCTCATCCTTCCTTATCCCTCATGATATATAAATGGTGATTGTGAAAAGCTCTGTATTGTGCAAATAGTCTTTATTATCTTAAGCTTTAAAAAAAAAAAAAAAAAAAAAAAAACCTGTCTTTTGAGAAAGTGGGAAGGTGTGGTCTGTTCTCCAATATTTGGCAGTGTTCATTTTAACTGAATCATTTGTTAGGACAAAATTGCTATAACCTATAATAAATGTTAAGATTGTCGGATGCATACTTGTACTGAATTAATATTTTATAGCTCCTCAGCCCTGTGTGGGTTGGCTGTTCTGGAATGCTCTAGCACCATGGAAACGCTGGGAGATATTTTCTGTTAATTGTAAGAATGTTTGACAGATAACGGTACAGTACCATGGAATTAAACTTTGTTGCTGATGAATTCTGATTACTTTATAACCTTATTCTATTAGAGAAGGTTTTGTTTTTGTTTTATTTTAAGCATTGAAACACCTCTCCTTGTCCATAATCACTTTTTTAAAACTTAGTCAGTAAGTATTGTATTATCTATATAATTATCATCAGGTAGAGAAAGATATCCAGTTTTTTTTTAATTAAAAATTATCTCTATTTTTTAAAAAACCCAACCTGTGAACTATGAATAAAATCTTTTAGATAAATATTTCTTTAAAGAAGAAGAAAGAATCCTGCTAATCTCTTTCTATGACTAAACTATAATTTTAGTCACAATTATGTTAGCCTTAAATTCTAATGCTAAAAGATATTGGGATTTAGCTAGAAATAAATGTGTGATCCTAAAAGCAAAATATATATGTATTACGCATTATGTATGTCTAAGAGAAATAGACTATGCTTCCACTCTTCCAGTCCAGTGAAAAAAAAAAATTCTTATTTTTCTAAACTTAAGACCTGTGAACCAGTTGACTCAGTCTTACTCTCAAACACTTTTGGCTCTTGTAAGTCAAGTTTATGATGGAAGCTAAGCATCCTAATCCTTAGGCAGTGCTTAGTAAAAAACAGGTAACTGCTAGGCTTGTTCTTTCTTGTTTGTCTCTTTTCTCAAAATCACTTAAGAAGGTCCAAGAAGCTGCTTATAGCCAACTAATTAAAACCCTTTATTTTGTTCTTTCACGGCACTATGAAAAGCAATGGGAGGATTTCTCTCTGAGCTCTAAAACAATAATGTCTTTCACTCATAGTCTGCCCTCCCCGTGGGTCCTTTGTCAGCACCCATCTTCAGAAATCTGAGAAGTGGAGAGTAACTAAGAAAGCAACACTCAAAATATCCAGTAGAAGACTGGTGGAGGAAACATGTGACCACATTAAAAATGTTTCTCCTATCACAGAGAGTTTACTAAGGAAAGAGACTTTTTTCCAATTGGGAGTAATTGGAAAGGTTTGTGGCAAAGAAGACACTTAAGTAGGATGTGCACTTGTTCTATGGGAGTAGCAAACCCAAGGTAGAAGGAGAAACTAAACAAAATGTGGTAGACAAAAAAAAAAAAAAAAAATGGTCCCTGGAACTCTCTATATCTTAACCCTACATTACCTTACTGGGCAAAAGGGACTTTGCAGAGTGATTAAATTAAGGGAATTGAGATGGGGAGATCATCCTGGATTATCTAAGTGGTCCCTAAACATGGTCACGGTCACAATACTTCTTCTAGAAGGGAGACAGGAGTGTGAGTCAGAGAAGGAGACAGGAGAACAAAAGCAGAGGTCATAGTGATGCAATTGCTGGAATGTGGGCAGCCTCTAGATGCCAGAAAAGGCAAAAAGACAATTCCCCTCAGCACATCCAGAAGAAACACAGCTCTGCCAACACCTTGATTTTAGCCTACTGAGGCCCATTTTTGACTTCTGACCTCTAGAATTATAAGATAATAAATTTGCATAGTTTTAAGCCCCCACACTTATGTGTACTGCAGTTACAGCAGCAATAGGAAACTAATACACAAGAGTAAAATGTGGGCTATTTGTGAAGAATATTAAATACTTCAGAATAGATAGTGCATAAGGACATTCAATGGAGGAAAGGGTAGGAAGAATAATCACAAACAAGAATAAGGATAACATTTTGTTCTCTACTTAAAGTGCTTTCATAGTCATTGTTTTAAAAATATGGTTCCCTTAACAACCTTTTAATCCAGGCATTATGATACTCTCCAATTTTAAGACGAAGTAGCTCTGGCTCATGGAAGCTAATTGCTTTTCCCTAGTTCACAGTTCTGTAAGCAGTAGAACTGGGCAACAGCCAAGGTCTCCCAACTCCTCACCTCTTTCCCCTGCAGCACGTCACTCATTCATATCAGGGCAACTAATTTTAGAAGGGCTTCAGTGTCAGACCAAAAGGTGTAAAGTTTATTCTCCAGCAATAAATTAAAGGTTTTTAAGCATGGAATGACATAATTAATTAATATAACAGCATAATATAAAGTAGATTAGAGAGGGGTAGATAAAAATCTAGAGACAGGTTAGACTAAAAAAAAATCCAGGAAATAGGAAAAGAAGGCCTGAACTAAAGCCAGCAGACAGAATGGAGAGAAGTATACTGTCTGATACAAGGTGGGGAGGGGGTGGGGGCAGGTGGAGAGAGAAACAAGAAATTCATCATTTTGATTATCACCAATGAAAACGTTATGTTCTAACATGTGCATATTTTTTGGACAACAAATTAGTGTACACTTAAATAGGATTTATAGATATATATTATGATTTCCAAAATGAAAATTAAGCTTTTATACCTACATCAGACTATTTGAGTTTTTACCTTTCCACTTCAGAAGACGGCAAAATTTTGCTTAAAAAACTGAATCCCAATACCGTATTTTCATAGTAATCCCTGACTTCTTTTTATCTCATTGAGGTCAATTATCTGATCACCAGTGAAAACTGAGAATAGAAAAGTGCCACTCTGTTATTCTCACAGTAATGGCAATATACTTTCTAAATCATCACCTTTCTGACAAATATTTCTTGACCCCATCCGTTTCTCACTCTATTACTTGTTTTCTATTCCTTTTGTTTGCTGTTGTTAAGCTGCAAAAAATACCTTTGCGTGGATGTCTTTGTTATCTATCTGAAACATTTGCTGCTGCATTGTGCCATATTATTTATTGCTGGTATTCATCTGTCAGTTCTCATCATGCCCATTTTTCAATATTTGATTGCCTTTTATGACCTTGATTCCTAGAAGCTTTCATAACTTTTTCCCCTTTTACTTCAAAGATTTCAGAATTCTGATACTGCCATGGTAAGCTGAATATTGGCCCATCAAAGATGTTCATGTCCTAATCCTCAGAACCTGTGCATATGTTACCTAAAAGAAATTAAGATTGGGCAAATGTAATTAAGTTAAGATTATCTTGCTATGAGATGTTATCCTGGCTTATCCAGGTGAGCTCAGTGTAACCACAAGTGTTCTTATAAGTGAAAGAGAGAGGCAGAAGAAAAAAGAAAGAAGGAGACAACAGAAGCAGAGATCTGAGAGGAGTACAGATGTTATGTTGCTGAGTTTGAAGAGAGAGGAAGGGGCCATGAGCCAAGGAACATAGGGAGCTTCTAAAAGCTGAAATAGGCAAGGAAACACATTTTTCCCTTGAGCTTCCAGGAATAACACTCTGGAATGGGTCGTGTGGTCCCATTTTAGACTTCTGACCTCCAGAACTGTAAAACAGTTGTTTTAAGCCACTAGGTTTGTGCTAATTTGTTACTGCAGCAATAAATAACAAACATGTTTGTCCAACAGCAAAAAAAAGAAATCCCAAATGTCTCATCTTTTTCACATTTTCAAGATGAGATGAGAAATTAGAGTACCTCAAAAAAGTGCTCTTAAATGCTGTCTCATCATCCTAATTATTAGCCATTACTGTCCTTCCTCAGTTACAAAAGCAAGTATTCTCACTAATTGTTTCATCTTGCAATGTCAGTTTTGGAAAACCAAAACCATAATCCATTTCATAGCCATATAATAAATAAGTAATTTAAAACCTATTCAGAACTTCATACGTGGAATCACTGGTCCTATGTGACTGAAAACTATTGATGCCTTCTGATCTAGAAGAGACATTTAGAAAATTTTTATGAGTTTAAGAAAAACACCCAATGTAGATGACGGCTTGATGAGTGCAGCAATCCACTATGGCACGTGTGTACCTATGTAATAAACCTGCACATTCTGCACATGTACCCCAGAAGTTAAAGTATAATAAAAAAAAGTGAAATTAAAATGTTTTTAGTCAAATAATTGAAAATAATTATTTTGAAAATTATTTCAATGATTATCAATACCTGCTATAATTTAAAATAATATCAAAAGCTTTAATATTATAAAAGTGATATATTAGTTAACCCACACCTCCTTCAATATTATTCAAAATAAAATCCTGTATTTCATTGATTCCAACACCTAAGAGCAAGATTGAAAGTTTACTTAGAATCATTTCTGATCCCAAATTGCTAAGAGAAAAAAAGGAAAAGAATTGGAAAGCAAGCATAAGAATGATGGACAGGTAGAAGAAGAAAGATAAAGAGAGGCATGATGATCACATTCAGATTCTCAGAAATAGCTTGATCTAAAAGTAACATCAACTTCTATTTACTCCTATACTCAACCAAAGGGAGATATGGAGTAACACAACACAAACATTTCTATAGAAATGTCTAGCTTGGAAGGCTTGAGGAGTAGGGTGGGATAAATCTTAACAGTTTTCAAAAGCTAAGGAAAACATTTTAGTGAAATGCTGTTACTGTCTTTCACTTTTATCTTCACATTTTGCCAACTTCACTCCATCTCTCTCCATATCTCCCCACCTCTCACAATAAGAACAAAAGGAAAATGAAGAAGAAGAAAATTAACATGTTTTGTGTACCTATTAATGTCAGAGAAAATGCAAGTTTTTTTGTTTTTGTTTTTGTTTTTTTTTTTGAGACAGAGTCTCACTCCATAGCCCAGACTGGAGTGCAGAGTGGTGCATTTTTGACTCATTCCAACCTCCCCATCCCTGGTCAAAGTGATTCTCTTGCCTCAGCCTCTCGAGTAGCTGGAACTACAGGCATGTGCCACCACAATTGGCTAATTTTTGTATTTTCAATAGAAATGGGGTTTCACCATATTGACCAGGCACTTACAAAAAGATGGTTTGGAATTGGAACTTATGTTTAAAATGGAACCAGAGCATGAGAGTTTGGAAAATGGCTACCTGACGATGCAATAGAAAAGAAAAACCCATTTTTCTGAGGAGAAATTCAAGCTAGCCGCAGAGATTTGCATAAGCAATGAGAAGCCAAATGTTAATCTCAAGACAATGGGTAAAATGTCTCCAGGACATGTCAGAGGTCTTCACAGCAGCCCTTCCCATCACAGGCCTGGAGGCCTAGGAGGAAAAAATGGTTTCATGGGCTGAGCCCAGGGCCTTGCTGCTTTGTGCAGTCTTGGGACTTGGTGCTTTGTGTCCCAGCTGTGGCTAAAAGAGGCCAACATAGAGCTCACACTGTTGCTTCAGAGGATGAAACCCCCAAGCATTGGCAGCTTACACATAGTAGTGGACCTGTGGGTCCACAGAAGTCAATAATTGAGGTTTGGGAACCTCTGCTTAGATTTCAGCGGATGTATGGAAACACCTGGATGTCCAGGTAGAAGTTTCCTGCAGGGGTGGAACCCTCATGGAGAACCTCTCCTAGAACAGTACAGAAGGGAAATGTGGGGTCTGAGCAGTCCCCACTGGGGAACTGCATAGTGGAGCTGTGATAAGACCGTCATTGTCCATCCTCCAGACCACAGAATGGTAGATCCACTGTCAGCTTGCACTGTGTGCCCAGAAAAGCCACAGACACTTAACACCAATCCATGAAAGCAGCTGAGAGCTGGGGGGAGCTGTACCTTACAAAGCCACAAGAGTGGAGCTGACCAAGGACATGAGAAGCCACCTCTTGCATCAGCATGACCTGGATGTGAGATATGGAGTCAAAGGATGTCATTTTGGAACTTTAAGACTTGACTGTCCCACTGGATTCCAGACTTGCATGGGGTCTGTAGCCCCTTCATTTTGGTCAATTTCTCCCATTTGGAATGGGAGCATTTGTTCAATGCCTGTACCCCCACTGTATCTTGGAAGTAACTAACTTGCTTTTGATTTTACAGGCTCATAGGCAGAAGGGACTTGTCTTGTCTCAGATGAGACTTTGGACTTGGACTTTTGGGTTAATGACAACTATCCCCTTACTCAGTGAGAGGAGGCTCACTTGGTATCCAGAAATTGATGTTAGGTAAATCTCAGTATTCAGATCTACAAAGTAGGACCTACTGATTCACCCAAAGGCAGAAGCAGGGTTTGAAACAATAGAATCAATGTCTGAATTTGGAATAATTAAATCTGTCATGCACAACTGTGCTTTTAATTTTCAAACATGCTTTTCAAGGAAATTTTATTTTACATAATCCCAAAAGTTAATTTCTCTTAAGTTCATCTAATTGGTGAGATTACAGTAGGTAGGAAGCTACTGACAGAAAGAACCTCATACACACCATCTCCAAACAGAGTCTCAACATGATGGATCTGTGTTTCCTATGGTGCTCATCTGGCCACCAGGGCTACATGCAACCCATATGGTTCACAGATAAAACACAATACATATTGCTTCTTCCTAGATCTGTTTGCTTCAGCAACCAAGCCCCCAGTAACAAAATCGAGGGCTCTTTTGCACTTCTTTCTTTTGGCTCAGGCATATGTTCATGTGCAAAATACACAAAAGCTTATTATGTTTTTGATTAAAGCTTCTAATTTGGGCAATGCAGGAGCTAAACTTGGATACTGCAGGACACATCCATTTTGTTCCTACCAGTCTTTTAAAATGTGTGTTAATGTATCCAGCGCTTGTGCCACAGTAAAAATAACTTCACATGTACCTGTAATACCTCACAACTTGAGAAATATGACCACAAAAATAGTTCATCAGAGTCACATGTGTTCTGGTGAGAATACAAAAGAAGCTACTAATTAGGAAAAACAAAACCACCATCGATGGAGCAGCTGCAGTAATTTGCTATGCCTTTCTGGCATTATGGGAAACTGAATGCATTATCACAATCACTTTTCACAGAGTAGAGAGGCTTCATTAGCTTATTCTTTTCCCCATAAATTCATCCACATTAGACTAAAGAGAAGAGTTTGCAAATCTAAGGTTGAAATGCTGAATTTCAGAAATAACGTTTGAAAAGTATCCTTTAATGGATTTTGAAAACAACCTTTCTGAATAATTTTTAATTACAGTCACAAAGTGTTCAATTGCAAAGTTCCCTTTTCCTTGATGAAAATTCAGGAAAGCTGCTATTTTACTTGCCAAAATGTGGTAGAAATGTAGACTTGGTTGGCAATAAATAGAACAAGAAAATGGGGAATGAGGTGAGAATAGAGAAGAGAAGCAAAGTTGCCAGCCAAACAGAAATACTGAGTTTATGATAGAGGTCTGAGAGATGTAAATAAACCTAGCCAATATTCAGCAGGACATAGCATTGCATTCTCTTGGGATGTGGGCAGTGGAGAGGGTAGGGGAGCTGAGGGTACCAGATTCAGCAATCCTGCTCTGGAATGAGAGGGTAAGAGGACCGAAGCGAAAAATGGACAGCTCTGTGTTCAGAAGACAAATTTGGACAAGTCCCACCCAAATCTGGTCATACAGAACTCCTCTCTTCAGCCACAACAGAGTGACTTATAAGCATGGACTTTATTTCTGGTTTTAAAAGAAGTCATTACTATGTCCAGAGGAGAAGCAGGAGTTCACCCATTCCACCATACAGAGACTGTACTCTCTGGATGCCTGCTATTTTCCCATGTAAAAAGAGATCCTTGTTAAGTTATAGGGTATTGCACACATAATTTTAAATGTAATTATATTATATAAGACAATATCGAGCTCAGTATTGAGTTTCACCATTTCCCCTCCTCCTTGACTGACTGGGAGGCCTAATGGAAACCAGCCCTGGCCAACCAGTTGGCATGGAGAAAGAGCATCAGGCCTTCCAACAATTGCTTTCAACAAATAGTAACTGAGCATCTGCTGTGTTTCTACCCAAAGGGAACGAGGCTGAAGGCTGTATATGGAATATGGTGCATAAGGCTGATTTCCAAGGCTGAACCAGATAAGTTTATCCAAAATAGGTAGTCAAACAAGGGCATCCTAAGACTATCGAGGGCTGAGGTGCAAGGGAACAAAAGCTAATCTAAATGAATTTAGTAGACTGTTGTTAATGCCCATTGAAGGGCAATTACCTGCTCTTGGCACATTCTCATAGATGTATCAGTGCCATTTGAAGGAGCTAGAATGTGGTAGTAAACTACACTACTTTTTAAAAGCAATAGGCTTAAATAAGCAGCTTATGACATATAGTAACGATTTGAGCCTATGTACTGCATACCCCACTTCCTGCATTCTCTTTGAAAGGATCAAAGAAACATAAATATTAGGAAAACATCTGTACCAATGATGGGGATCAGCAACAGTGTCAGGAAACAAACCTTTTTTTGCTGTAAGCCACTGAAATTTGGGGGACTTGTTCGTTCCAGCAGCATATTGATATGCTATTTTTTCTAATTATGAAATGAATAAAATAAAGTAACTTAAAGAAATGTATGGAAATGGGTTGGCAGTTTATACATCAAATTAATCACAGTGGTTAGCTTCAGAGAAGTGAAGAGAATAGTGCTGAGGATGGTGGATAAAAGCTACTATTTCTTTTTCTTAAAAAAAGACTTGAAACAAATATAACAACATGATAATTGCTAATTTAAGTTGTGGGTACATGAGTATTTGCTATGTTATTCTCTGTAGTGTACTATATTTTTAATGTCTTGAAATTAAAAATAAACACAATTATAAATATGCACTGTAGATAATTAGGGAAAGTATAAAAAGCATGGAGAAAATTAAAACCACGTATCGCTCCACCACTAAGAGACACAATTCTACCAACACTGAATATAGATATTCAGTAACTATATAAACATATACATATATATACACATACTATTTTTACTAAAAATGTTATAAAGACTTAGACTTATTGTACAGTCTATGTTCTGATTTCACATAACAATTAAAATTTTTATTATATTACATATTATTTTATAACATGATTATTTTCTCAAGAAAAATCTTACAAAGCAGAAAGTCAAAGAGTTTCTATTTCCCTCCATCACATAATGTTATCATTTATCTATTATTTCTCAGTCTGAGTGAAAACCATCATCTTCTTTATGTTGCTTTTTTGATCACCTGTTGGATGGTACATTTGTTTCATGTCTACATTACATTGTAATATATACAATTCTGTACACTTGTAGCAGTCATCTGCCCTATTTGCCTGCCTGTATCTCCCTATTTAAGGAGGAACTGCCTCTCTTCTTTCCTACATGGTTCTGATGGGACTGACACTCAAGTTGCCTTTGCCCACTCCAGTTGCAGGAATGAGCATGTAACCCAATGAGATACTATCCTCCTAATGGCAGGAATTACTCCAGGGGGTGGGCTTTCGCCCCACTGAACACCAATCAGAACATCTCCCTGGGATTTAACTTTTGGATTCTGGGAGACGGCATGGGGCAGGGCATTGCCTTTTACTTCCCCAGAATTCATGAGGGGTAAAATGATGAGCACCACAACTGTTTGTAATCATCTTTCCCAGATGCACAGAGAAACGCAGCTGCATTAGGAGCCAATGAGGCCCACACACAAAAAGAAGAGAAGACAGAGATGGAGACACCAAATAAAAGCACAGCTAGCCTTTAAACCCCTTCATGTAAGCACACCTTTAGCCAATCTACTCCTGAAATTCTCAGTACTTTCTTTGATGTAGATACAGATTAGACATGTTGGAGATAGAGAGAGAGACAGAAATAGAGGTAGTTGTTCTTGTCATGTAGTCTAGTTTGTATGAACTTTCTTCCCATCAGGATTTCATTACATGAAGAGTGGAGTCAGGCAAAGCAGGTAAGTCTGCACAGAACCACAAATATTTAGGTTATTTATTTACAAGAATTGGAAGGAGTTGCTATAGGTCTGAAATACCAAAAAGTTGCTGAGCACAAATTCAAACGAATCAATTTTTTTTTTTTTTTTTTTTTTTTTTTTTTTTTTTTCTGAGATGGAATCTCGCTCTGTAGCCCAGACTGGAGTTCAGTGGTGTGATCTTGGCTCACTGTAACCTCCACCTCCTGGGCTCAAGTGATTCTCCTGCCTCACTATCCCAAGTAGCTGAGATTACAGGCATGTGCCACCACACCCAGCTAATTTTTGTATTGTTTTTAAGTAGAGACGGGGTTTCACCATGTTGGCCAGGCTGGTCTCAGACTCCTGACCTCAGGTGACCTGCCCACCTCAGCCTCTCAAAGTGCTGAGATTACAGGTGTGAGCCACTACACCCGGCTTCAAACCAATTTCTTTTTTCTGCAATCCAAAACACTTTTCTTATTATAACATGCTTCATACTGCATACACAAGGCTCTTCCAAAACCCTTTCCAGATTTTTCCCCCAAAGTCTAACAGCTGCCTCTGGTTATTATTCACTTCATTAACATAGCCTTTTAAAATTCTAATAGCACTGTATGAGAAAGGGGACTCTCTCAGGATTTTCTTATAGAGCTGTGCATTGTACATTCCTTAGAGATCTCCCTTCTTACAGACCTACGTGAATGATGCCCTCAAGAAGTTCAGGCACAGCATCCCTAACCCTATTCATGAGGCAACTAAGGGAGAACCAGACACTGCTCAGTCCCAGCTATGCCCCTGCTTCACTTGTGCAAATGCCAACTCTATTCCAGGCTCAATGCCACGAACAATGTTTTGTGGCCACAAGAAAGTAGATATTCTATGTCTTTTTCTGACCTTCCTATCTTGCCACACTGTCTTCCTGAACCCTACGTGTTTCCATAAAAGTAGAGACTTAACATTCTTTTTTTTTCTAATACAATTGAATGCATTTAAGGAGTTCTGACTATACAGAGTCTCTTATCCTCTTACCTGTTTTTCTATTATATTTGCTTTTTTCAACATACTTTTGTTTGCTTTCTATTTTATTTTGTAACATTCACAAGTTTAAACTTATACTTTGCCAATGCATTTTTCTTTTTTTTTTTTTTTTTTTTTGCTTCTCCTTGAGTTGCTACACCTAGAGAAACCTTTCTTAACTTAAAATCTCATAAATATTTACTTGTGTTCTCTTCCAGTACTTTTTAATGAGCACTTTTTTTCATTTTAATGCATCTAGAATGTAGTTTTTAAAATCATATGTGGATGTACTATTTCCAAAGACCTAGTAATAGTTGAAGAAGTTAATGTGTTGTTGTAAGTAGAGCCTCTAGATTGATTTTGTATTAACTGGCTCACATCCTCAATATAGGCTTCAATAAAGCTCTTGACATTCTGCTTGGTTCTGCTTGGGCTTTTATAGACCAAAAGATACCTGAAGATGAAGGATCCAGGTCAGCAGCCTGATTCACTAAATTTTAGTTTGGTTCTGTATCCACACTTCACTGCATTCAGACATTTTCTCCACTTTTACATAGGCTAAGGCTTCACCTAAGCTAGGAAGGCAGCTTCATCATTTATGTCACTTAGGCATTAATTATTTTCCATAGACTATGACTATGTGATTACAGCACTTAGAGAGTGCTGCTTCTACTTGTAGAATGCTTTATTACTCTCAGTATGGCTATTGAATTTCTTGATTAATTTTATTCTCAAATGTGCAAAAAAGGGGAAATATACTGCCCAGACATACAAACCCAGGTATGGTACTGTGTGTGTGTTAGTGTGTGTGTGTATACACACACATACTTGAAAGTTATTATAATTTTAATTATATTTTTATTTTAGTTTAGTTAATTTAATTATAATTAATTATAATTTTAAACATCTAACAACTAAACACCAGCATGCTTATTTCCAGTGTCATGAACTTTACTCTCAGTCAAACATGGTTTAGGTAATGCCTGCTTTGTCAATCAGCAAGTCCTCCTGCTCTGGGCTACACACTGAGGGGAGATACATGAAGGAAAATGATAACTTCTGAACTATAAGAACTCACAGTAGAATGGAACTATCAATACTAAGAAAGAAACAAGCAAAAAAAGACAAATCTTAGTAACAGCAATGTCAAAAAATATATAAAAATGCCAGTTACAAATTAACAAGACATGGGCATAGGAATGATTTTTAACAGTTAATTTTATATCTAAACATCTAGGAATTGAGAACCCATGACTTGACTGGAACTTGAAACCTTTGTGTCTGTGTATGGGTAATAATCATCAGCTGGTTCTCTTGATGATCTGGAGGAATAGACTATCTGGTTTCATTAAGACTTTGTGTTAGTATCAAATGAGGCACAAGTTCTCAAAACTGGATAAATTATAAAATACATGTTCCTTCTTCCTTCTTCTAGTTATCTCTTTTGCCATTGGCATGTATTAATTTATTTTAAACACTGTCTTTTTATCAAAAGTAAAATTAATTTATAATATCTATAATGACATAAGTTCTATGTTAAGCATTGAAAATAAAGAGATGAATGGTTCAATCCCTTTCCTTATAGAGTCCATAGCCTGACGGAAGGAGACATATAAGCAAACAACTGCAGTATAGCATGAAAAAATGCTACCAGTCTGAGGAAAGATTTAAAAAAAGGGGGGGCCTCTGAAGGAGGTGCTACTCACACTAAAATATTAAAGATGAATAAAAATCTGGAATCTGAAGGGGGGAGGTGTATGTGGTTTGAGGAAAAAGGTTTTAGTCCTGGTACACGATCAGTGAGAAAAGCACCATCAAAATAAGTAATGATACATTGTGTTTTCATAGCTCTTTTCAGGCTTACAACACCCCTTCTTGTTACCCAGAGCCACCAATAAAAATACAAATGAGGTAACAGAATATGAATCTCCAAATTCAAAACCAACTACCAGCTTCAGTCACTCCAGCAGGATTCTTAGAAATAGAGATCATATGCATCTGGCAAATACATGGTATTTACTAAAAGCCAGGGCTATGTCTTAGATAAATGAGTATTTTTCTACCTGAGGGAAATGGACAGAGCCACAAAATACCTTTGAAACACCAGTGGTAAAAAAAAAAAAAAAAAACAGTGGTGAGAAAAAACTGGTGCACACTGGTTTTCATGCTCTGTGCACTAGGGCCTCAGTGTTCTCAGGAAGAACCAGAGCATGGGACAATGAGCAGGCAGATGTCCCCACCCTCATCCCATGGTTAAATAAATGGCTTATATATTGGTTTATATATTGGATTTCTGCCTAAGATTTTACTTGTAAATATTCCATTTACTGGATAAAACAAAAGAGAGAGAGAATGTAAAATCATTGTCTCACTCCCCTATATATTGACTGCTTCCATTTTTGTAGCAAGTATCTGGAATACACTTGATCTCTAATAAAACTCAGAAAAATATCTAGATATAACAAGAGAAAAGCATGTAGTCACATATAAGGGCTACCTATCAGAAGAGTAAGAGATTTATCAGCAGAAACCTTACAAGCCAGGAGAGAATGGGATGATGTATTTAAAGTGCTGAAAAGAAATGTCAGCCAAGAATACTATACCAAGCAAACTTAGCTATCATAATTGTAGAAGTGAAGACTTTCCCAGACAAGCAAAAGCAGGAAATTCATCACCACTAGAGCAGCTCTACAAGACATGCTCTATAGGGTCCCATACATAGAAGTAAAAGGTCAATATCTACAATGAGGAAAACACATGAAAGTATAAAACTCACTGGTGGAGCAAATAACACAAGTAAGTAAGAAAACAGAGTCAAATGGTACCACCAAAACATGAAGGCAAACAATGAGAAAGAGAGAGAAAGGAACAAAGGAGCTAAAGAACAGTCAAGAAACAATAAACAAAATGATAGGAAAGAGTCCTCACATATCAGTAGTAACCTTGAATGTAAACAAATTAAATTTTAATTAAAAGATATAGACTGCCTGTTTTATATGTTTTATGTTTTATATGTTTTATATGTTTTTTATGTTTTAAAAAAACATAACCTGGATTGTCTCCAAGATGGCCAAATAGGAACAGCTCCAGTCTACAGTTCCCAGTGTGAGCGACGCAGAAGACAGGTGATTTCTGCATTTCCAACTGAGGTACTGAGTTCATCTCACTGGGGCTTGTCAGACAGTGGGTGCAGCCCATGGAGTGTGAGACGAAGCAGGGCAGGGTATTGCCTTACCCAGGAAGTGCAAGGGGTCGTGGAATAACCTTTCCTAGCCAAGGGAAGCTGTGACAGATTGTGCCTGGAAAATCGGGACCTTCCCACTCAAATACTGTGCTTTTTCAATGGTCTTAGCAAACGGCACACCAGGAGATTATATCCCACGCCTGGCTTGGAGGGTCCCACACCCATAGAGCCTCGCTCACTGCTAGCACAGCAGTCTGAGATCGAACTGCAAGGCAGCAGTGAGACTGGGGGAGGGGCATCTGCCATTGCTGAGGCTTGAGTAGGTAAAAAAAGGGGGCTGGGAAGCTCGAACTGGGTGGAACCCAACGCAGCTCAAGGAAGCCTGCCTGCCTCTGTAGACTCCATCTCTGGGGGCAGGGCATAGCTGAACAAAAGGCAGCAGAAACTTCTGCAGACTTAAACATCCCAGTCTGACAGCTTTGAAGAGAGTACTGGTTCTCCCAGCATGGAGTTTGAGATCTGAGAATGGACAGACTACTTCCTCAAGTGGGTCCCTGATCTCCAAGTAGCGTAACTGGGAAACACTTCCCAGTAGGGGCTGACTGGTACCTCATACAGCCGGGTGCCCCTCTGAGATGATGTTTCCAGAGAAAGGATCAGGCAGCAACATTTGCCATTCTGCAATTATTGCTGTTTGGAGCCTCTGCTGGTGATACCCAGGCAAACAGGGCTTGCAGTGGACCTCCAGCAAACTCCAACAGACCTGCAGCTGCGACCTACAGCTGTTAGAAGGAAAATTAACAAACAGAAAGGATATTCACACCAAAACCTCATCTGTACGTCATCATCATCAAAGACCAAAGGTAGATAAAACCATAAAGATGGGAGAAACCAGAGCAGAAAGGCTGAAAATTCTAAAAATTGGAGCCCCTCTTCTCCTCAAAAGGAACGCAGCTCCTTGCCAGCAATGGAACAAAGCTGGAAAGGAGAATGACTTTGATGAGTTGAGAGAAGGCTTCAGATGATAGGCAATAACAAACTTCCTCGAGCTAAAGGAGAAAGTTCAAACCCATCACAAAGAAGCTAAAAATCTTGAAAAAGGGTTAGACAAACGGCTTACTAGAATAAACAGCATAGAGAAGACCTTAAATGACCTGATGGAGCTGAAAACCATGGCATGAGAAGTACACGACACATGCACAAGTTTCAGTAGCCAATTTGACCAAGAGGAAGAAAGGGTATCCGTGATTGAACATCAGATGAATGAAATGAAGCAAGAATAGAAGTTTAGAGAAAAAAAAGAGTAAAAAGAAACGAACAAAACTTCCAAGAAATATAGGACTATGTGAAAAGACCAAATCTACATCTGATTGGTGTACCCGAAAGTGACAGTGAAAATGGAACCAAGATGGAAAACACTCTTCAGGATATTCTCCAGCAGAACTTCTCCAACCCAGCAAGGCAGGACAACATTCAAATTCAGGAAATAAAGAGAATGCCACAAAGATACTCCTTGAGAAGAGCAACTCCAAGACACATAAATGTCAGAGTCACCAAAGCTGAAATGAAGGAAAAACTGTTAAGGGCAGCCAGAGAGAAAGGTCGGGTTACCCACAAAGGTAAGCCCATCAGACTAACAGCAGCTCTCTCGGCAGAAAATCTACAAGCCAGAAGAGAGTGGTGGCCAATATTCAACATTCTTAAAGAAAAGAATTTTCAATGCAGAATTTCATATCCAGCCAAACTAAGCTTCATAGTGAAGGAGAAGTAAAATCCTTTACAGACAAGTAAATGCTGAGAGATTTTGTCACCACCAGGCCTGTCCTACAAGAGCTCCTGAAAGAAGCACTAAACATGGAAAGGAACAACCGGTACCAGCCTCTGCAAAAACATGCTGAATTGTAAACACTATTGATGCTAAAAAGAAACTGCATCAACTAATGAGCAAAATAACCAGCTAACATCATAATGACAGGATCAAATTCACACATAACAATATTAACCTCAAACATAAATGGGCTAAATGGTCCAATTAAAAGACACAGACTGACAAATTGGATAAAGAGTCAAGACCCATCAGTATGCTGTATTCAGGAGACCCATGTCACATGCAGAGACACACTTAGGCTCAAAATAAAGGGATGGAGGAAGATCTACCAAGCAAATGGAAAACAAAAAAAAGCAGGGGTTGCAATTCTAGTCTCTGATGAAACAGACTTTAAACCAACAAAGATCAAAAGAGACAAAGAAGATCATTACATAATGGTCAAGGGATCAATTCAACAAGAAGTGCTAACTATCCTAAATATATATGCAACCAATACAGGAGCACCCAGATTCATACAGCAAGTACTTAGAGACCTACAAAGAGACTTAGACTCCCACACAACAATAATGGGAGACTTTAACACTCCACTGTCAACACTAGATAGTTCAACAAGACAGAAAGTTAAAAAGAATATCCAGGAGTTAAACTTAGTTCTGCACCAAGTGACCTAATAGACATCTATAGAACTCTCCACCACAAATCAACATAATATACAATCTTCTCAGCACCACATCACACTTATGCCAAAATTGACCACATAGTTGGAAGTAAAGCACTCCTCAGCAAATGTAAAAGAACAGAAATTATAACAAACTGTCTCTCAGACCACACTGCAATCAAAGTACAACTCAGGATTAAGAAACTCATTCAAAACTGCTCAACTACATGGAAACTGAACAACCTGCTCCTGAATGACTACTGGGTACATAATGAAATGAAGGCAGAAATAAAGATGTTCTTTGAA
>NW_016806642.1:697327-735373 GCF_001698545.2 Rhinopithecus bieti
AATATTAGACCTAAAACCATAAAAACCCTAGAAGAAAACATAGGCAATACCATTCAGGACATAGGCATGGACAAGGACTTCATGACTAAAACACCAAAAGTAATGGCAACAAAAGCCAAAATTGACAAATGGGATCTAATTAAGCTAAAGAGCTTCTGCACAGCAAAAGAAACTACCATCAGTGTGAACAGGCAACCTACAGAATGGGAGAAAATTTTTACAATCTACTTGTCTGACAAAGGGCTAATATCCAGAATGTACAAAGAACTTAAACAAATTTACAAGAAAAAATCAAACAACCCCATCAAAAAGTGGGCAAAGGATATGAACAGACACTTCTCAAAAGAAGACAATTATGCAGACAACAGGCACATGAAAAAATGCTCATGATCACTGGCCATCAGAAAAATGCAAATCAAAACCACCATGATATACTATCTCACATCAGTTAGAATGGTGATCATTAAAAAATCAGGAAACAACAGGTGCTGGAGAGGATGTGTAGAAATAGAAATGGTTTTACACTGTTTGTGGGGCTGTAAACTAGTTCAACCATTTGGAAGACAGTGTGGCGATTCCTCAAGGATCTAGAACTAGAAATACCATTTGACCCAGCCATCCCATTACTGGGTATATACCCAAAGGATTATAAATCATGCTGCTATAAAGACACATGAACATGTATGTTTATTGCGACAGTATTCATAATAGCAAAGACTTGGAACCAACCCAAATGTCCATCAATGATAGACTGGATTAAGAAAATGTAGCACATATATACCATGACATACTATGTAGCCCTAAAAAAGGATGAGTTGATGTCCTTTGTAGGGACATGGATGAAGCTGGAAACCATCATTCTCAGCAAACTATCACAAGGACAGAAAACCAAACACCACATGTTCTCACTCATAAGTGATAATTGAACAATGAGAACACTTGGACACAGGGTAGGGAACATCACACACTGGGGCCTGTTGTGGGGTGGGGAATGCGGGGAGGGATAGCATTAGGAGATATACCTAATGTAAATGATCAGTTAATGGGTGCAGCACACCAACATGGCACATGTACACTTATGTAACAAACCTGCACGTTGTGCAAATGTACCCTAGAACTTAAAGTATAATAAAATAAATAAACAAACAAACAAACAAACAAATAAATATTGAAGCCCTGAGAATCACCTTTGGAGAAAAGCAAAAAAAAAAAAAAAACTCAACCACATTTTGCCTATAAGAAACTCACTTAATCTGCAAAGACATAATAAACTAAAAGTAAAGAGAAAAAAGTATTTCATGTAAGCTAAAAACCAAAAGCAAGCAAGAATAGCTATACTTACATCACATAAAATAAACTTTAAGTCAGAAACAGTAAAAAGAGACATAGAAAATTCTTACATAATGATAAAGGGGAAAATTCAGAAAGAAAATATAACAATTGTAATGTATAGGCACCCAGCACTGGAGCACCCAATTATATGACGCAAATATCATTATATCTAAAGGGAGAGATAGACTCTAATACAGTAATAGTTAGGCACTTCAACACTCCACTCTCAACACTAGATAGATTATCTAGACAAAAAGTAAACAAAGAAACATTGGATTTAAGCTGCACTTTAGACAAAATAAAACTAACATTAGGAGTATTCTAACAGAACCATTTTATAGAACATTTTATCCAACAGCTGCAGAATACATTCTTCTCATCAGCACATGAAATATTCTCCAGAATAGATCATATGCTAGGCCAAAAAAACAAGTATCAAGAAATTTCAAAAATTCAAAATCATACCAAGTATCTCCTCAGAACATAACAGAATAAAACTAGAAATCAATAACAAGGGGAACTTTGGAAACTGTACAAATGCATGAAAAATAAACAACATGCTACTGAATAACTATTGGTAAATAAAGAAATGAATAAGAGTCAAAAAATATCTTGACACAAATGAAAATGGAAACACAACATATTAAAACCCAGGAAGACAACAAAAGCAGTGCTAAGTGGAGAGTTTATAACAATAAATGTCTACATCAAAAAAGCAGAATGCTTTCAAATGAAACAATCCAATGATGTACCTACAGGAAATAGAAAAGCAAGAACAAACCAAACCCAAACTTAGTAGGAGGAAAAAATAATAAGTATCAGAGAAGTAAACAAAATAGAGACCTAAATAGATACGAAGAATCAGCAAAACAAGATGTTGGTTCTTTTAAACTATAAAATTAATAAACTACTATCAAGACTAACCCCCCAAAAAAGAGAGAAGGGCCAAATAAATAAAATCTGAAATGAAAAAGCAGAAATTACAACTGATAGCAAGAATTATAAAAGATCATCAGAGATTAGTGTGAACAACCATATGCTAACAAGCTAGAAAACCTAGATGATATGGATAAATTCTTGTAAACATACAACCTACCAAGATTGAACCAGGAAGAAATTTAAAAAGAAGGAAAACTGAATAGACTAATATGAGTAACAAGACTGAACCAGTAACAAAAAAAAAAAGTCTCTCCACAAAGAAAAGTCCATGACCAGATAGTTTCACTGCCAAATTCTAAACAAACTTACAAAAAAAGAATGCATATCAGTTCTCCTCTCTATTCCAAAAATTTGAAGAAGAGGACATTCTTCCCAGCTCATTCAATGATGCCAGCAACATTCTGACACTAAAATCAGAGATCCAACAACAACAACAAAAAAAATCGATCTATCAAAATAAAAACACTATGGACCAATATCCATGATGAACATAGATCCAAAAATCTTCAATAAAATACAATAGCAAACTAAATCCAACAGCACATCAAAAAGATAATACACCACAATCACATGAGGTTTATCCCAAGAATGCAAATATGGTTAATATATACAAATCAATAAACATGATACATCACATCAAGAAAATAAAGAACAAAAACTATATGACCACAAAAAAAGCATAAAATTCAACATTTCTTCATGATGAAAATACTCAACAAACTCGGCCTAACAGAACATAACTCAATATAATAAAGGCTATATGTGGCAAACCCATGGCTAATATACTGAATGAGGAAAAGCTGAAAGTCTTTTCTCTAAGAACTGGACCACAACAAGGATGCCCACCTTCACCACTCCTATTCAACATAGGACTAGAAGTCCTACCCAGTGCAACTGGGCAAGAAGAAAAAATAAAGCGCCTCCAAATTGGAAAAGTCATATTGTCTCTCTTTACAGATGACATTATCTTATACTTAGAAAAACCTAATAATTACACCAAAAAACTTTTAGATCTGGTAAACAAGTTTAGTAAAGTTGCAGGATGCAAAATCAGCATACAGAAACCAGTAGTGTTTTCATATGCCAATAATGAACTAGCTGAGAAAGAAATCAAGAAAGCAATCTCATTTACAATAGCTACCAAAAAAATACCTAGAAATGAATCTAGCCAATGAGGTGAAAGACCTCTACAAGGAAAACTACAAAACACTGACAAAAGAAATTGAAAAAGACACAAACAAATGGAAAGATATCCCATGCTCATGGATTGGACAAACTTAGATTGTTAAGTTAATCATGCTACCAAAAGCAATACACAGATTCAATGCAATCCCTATCAAAATCAAAATAACAATGATATTTTGTATAGGAAAAGACAAAACAATCATAAAATTTTATAGAACCAGAAAAGAAAACAATCATAAAATTTTATAGAACCAGAAAAGAAAAGAAATCATAAAATTTTACAGGACCAGAAAACAAATATTCAAAGCAATCTCAAGCAAAAAGAATAAACCTGGAGGCATCACACTATCTGACTTCAAATTACATTACATAGCTATAGTAATCAAAATAAGAATAATATTTTTATGCCAAAGCATTGGCATAAACACTGACACATAAACCAAAGGGACAGAATAGAAAGCCTAGAAATAAACTCATGTTTTTACAGCCAACTGACTTCTTACAAAGGCCTCAAAAACATACATTGGGGAAAGGACACCCTCTCTATAAACAGTGAAGGGAAAAGTGGATATCCATATGCAGAAGAGTGAAATTAGCAGCCTATCTTTCACCATATACAAAAATCAATTTAAGGTGGATTGAAGACTTAAACTTAAGATCAAAAAGAGAGGCGTGGAGCGGTGGCTCACGCCTGTAATCCCAGCACTTTGGGAGGCTGAGGGCAGATCACGAGGTCAAGAGTTCGAGACCAGCCTGGCCAACATGATGAAACCCCATCTCTACTAAAAATACAAAAATTAGCTGAGTATGGTGGAGCACACCTGTAATCCTAGCTACTCAGGAGGCTGAGGCAGGAGAATCGCTTGAACCTTGGAGGCAGAGGTTGCAGTGAGTCAAGCTCATGCCACTGCCTGGCTGACAGAGCAAGGCTTCATCTCAAAAAAAAAAAAAAAAATCCAAAAGGGAAAGAAATAGTGGAGACACTCCAGGTCATTGGTCTAGGCAAAGATTTTATGGTTAAGACCTGAAAAGCACAGGCAACAGCAACAAAAAATAGACAAATGGGACTATGTTAAACTAAAAGTTCTGCACAGCAAAGGAAACAACAAAGTGAAGACACAAAAGGTTGAAGGGAAGAAAATATTTGCAAATTATTCATCTGACAATAGACTACTATCCAGAGAGTACAAAGAACTTAAACTACTCAACAATAAAAACGCTGTTAAGGACATGCATTGAAATACATATGTAACCATATGGGGTAGCCTGGAGAATGTTCTGAGGCAGACTGCTCTCAGGTTCCAGAGGTATACACTTTGGTTCCTTTTGTCCCAGCGGCAGCCTCCCCAGTGTGCTGCACCACCCATTCCTCAGGCATAGGACACTGCATGAGCTAGGGTGCTGGGGACCCCGCAGTGTCATACCTCTGCTACAGTCTGGGTGAATGTGAGGAGATGTCGGTGGGACTTCAGAGATGTGGAGACAGCGGGGCTGTTGGGCCCTAGGGCAGGATGCAGTCTAGTGCACACTGGGCTGGGTTCTCTAAATGGTGCTATGCTACAGCTACTTAGGTCTCAGGGAGTGTGCAGGATCCAGTGTGAGCTTCCTCTCTGGAGCAATGCCATTGTGCGATCTTCATGAAGTTCCCTATGCTATTCTCAGGGCCCAAGAGGGTCCAGGGGCTCTCTCATGGCTAGAATTGCAGGGGTCCATCGTGAAAATGTGGACCACTAGAATCTCTCACCCATCCTTTCCTTGCACTGGGGAGTCTCCAATTGCAGCCAACCTGGCTGCCCGACTTCGCCTTTCTTCTCTTCCTCAGGTGTTTCCTATTGCTTCTCGGTTGAATTTCATTGTTCTTTCTTAGATGCTCTAATTGAAGTTTGATTATCTACTCACTATTTTGATTCTTCTTTGTGGAGGACGGAAGAGCCAGATGCTTCTAGTCAGCCATCTTGAAACCCCGTTAGTCCAAAAGTTTTATCAGCAGAATCTGCAGAGCAATCCAGAGCAAAACCTCCTTAGCCACCTTTGCTTTTCTACACAAAATAAACATTTTATTTAAACCCCAGCATATAATACCAGTAAGTATTGCATAGAGAACTACAGTAATGAAGTAGAAAGTTTAAATAGCTAACTGGAGAAAGTTGATAATTATTTTATTCTCTTAGATGAAAAATTAATTTTTGTCATTATTATGAACATTAGAGTTATCAAATAAGAGAATTTGGGAAAAAAAAGTGTCCCATATTCAAAGTATGATTAATGCCCAAGAAGCAGTATAGAATGGAGATTAAATGTGTACATTAGGTCAGATCTTGGTTTAAATCGGGGGAATCCTGAGAAAGTCTCTCTGAGCCTCAATTTGTCTTTACAATAAAATGTACAGTTCCCTCCTAAGGTTGTTGGGAAGAAGAAGTAGATATATGAGATGGAGCAGCCAATAGATAATAGATAATCAATGGTAGGAATGCATTAAGTTCATTATAGCTGATGAATTGTGGAATGTTAACTATTCCTTTTTTCTAGACTTTGACAAAAATTTTAAGTGTTAAACTATTATCAATCACTTTAGAGTTCACTTCTGAAACAAAACATCACGTTTAACCAGGCAAGAGTTCACTTTATATGGTAATATTTCACAGTTGTGCTTTAATGTATTTATTTCGGTTCTATCAGTCAACTCTTCGCTTTCCTTATCTTCAATCTGAAATACTTCAATAAAATGTATCCTTTTATAGATGTATGTGTCAACATTAACTCTTTACATTATAAAATGACAACAATGAAAAGATAATGTTTTGAGTTACTCTAGCATTGTATCTTCTTATTACATCACTAGTGGAACCAATAACATGATTTATCTTAAAAGTTCTTCTTCAGGAAAGTAATTAGAGCATCCAATTCCTAAGAAATAATCAATTTTCCTGTAACACAAATTCTCAGATATTTTATAGTCTCTCATTTGCCACCTTTCAAGTTAAGAAAACATAACAATAAAAGGAAATAATTAGTCTAAGTGACACAACACTCATTAAAGACACTGAGAACATGCTCCAGAATGTAAAGAAGAAACACTGAATAAGAGTTAAAAGAACTGGAACATGATCTCACCTTCACCATTCATCAGCTTTGGCCACTTAAGCTCTCTGAGCTTTAATTTTCTTATCTATATATTGAGAAGAATAATATAAAACTCACAAGGTAATGTGAAAATTAAATGTAAAGTGCCAAAGCTGGTGCTCACATGTAGTAGGTCCTCCAAAAATTAATAAATAAATATAAAAAAAGAAAATGCCTGAATATTCCCTGCAGTTATCTCTCCTCCCTAAGTTTTACAAAAGAAAATTAATTCTGTTAAAGCATCTTCTAAAAGCACTAGTTTTTTAATAGGTTTAACATAAGAACTCTTTTTCAAGTAAAACTTTATGTGGAAGGATAAAATGTCATATGTTAAATGGTCAGAAGCAGAGCACTTTCTTACAATCACCAACCCACCCATCCATCCACCTACTAAATGTCATTGTCAATAGGTGTCAGGCATGGTGCTAGACCTTGGGAATACAAAGAATGACATATGGCTCCTGCTTTTAAGGAACTGGCATACAACCCTATCTAACCTCTTCTCCTGGATGAATGTGACATGCTGGTTGGTGCAAGTATAGGATCAGGGATGGACACACAATAACTAAGGTCAGGTGTAAAGGCACATGGAATAAACTGTTGACTGTAGACTCCGCATAATATAACACAAAGTCAGACTTGAATGATGCTGCTGGGAGCAAGAAACAGTTTGAAACATCACATGCACAAGGACAGGTAGAAAACAGGAAGCAGTTCCAACAGGAAGGCTCAACTCTAAAGTCAAGCAAGGCAAAACAAAAACATTATCTGTCCAAAGGCAGACAATGGAGAAATCTCGTGTGGCGGTACTTTACTGGAGAGGGGTTATAATTCAAGGGGCATAGATGCTTGAGGATTGGGTAGAAGTAAATGGCTTAGAGCAAGTTTGAATAAGGAGATAATGAAAATACAGGAAAAAGATATTCAGTGAAGTAATAATATGTGAAATTGTATGATACAAGGTTCAGTGAGGCACCACAACCTAGGAGAAATGTTGATTATTTATAATGCATTCAGAGAAAGGAACTGTATGAGGAAATGGTGCAGATATGATTTCATGCTGGGAATATTTGCACCAACTGGGCTTATGCAGCCTGAAGAAGAGAAGGTTTAAGGGTGCTGTGATAGCTGCAGTGGACTAAATATATGTGTCCCCAAACTTCATATGTTGAAATCCTATTCCCTAATTTGACAACGTTAGGAGGTGAGGCCTTTGGGAGGTACTTAGGACATGAGGGTGGAAGCCTCATGAAAGGGATTGGAGCCCATATAAAAGGGACACCAGAGAAATGCCATGTGAGGACACAAGGAGAAGATAGCAGTCTGCAGTACAGAAGCGGAGCCTCACTGGAACTCAACCACGCTGACATTGTGATCTTACAGTTCCAACCTGAAGAACTGTGAAAAATAAATGTCTGAAGTTTCTGAGACACTCAATCATAAAATTTTTTTATGATTTTGTTATAGCAGCCTAAACTGACCAGATGATAGCTGACTTCAAATATCTAAATGACTATTGAGGAAAGAGGAAACACATTCCGAGTAGCTCCACAAAAGCCATTCCCAGAGTTTTCACTGTGATCTCTAGTCTTTTCTGAGATCCAGGCCAATACATCTAATTGCAATCTGCATAGTTAATTCAGGCTGTCCGCTTGAACTTTAAACATAGTTGCCTAAAACTGATTGTGTTACACTTCCCACCAGAACTCCTTCTTATTCTAAAATCTCTATCCTTTTTTTGTTGGCATCTCCATACCAAGACAGAAACCTGAAAATCATCCAAGTGCTTTCTCTAGTACCTCCCCATCAATTTAGTTACGTCCCCTAGCTTCTCACTGGTAATGTCAACATTCAAGCTTCAGCATTTCTCACCTATGCAGTAACAATAATCTACAGGGGTCTCCCCAACTACAGACCTACCCTCTTGCAATTAATCTCTGCACCAAAATATTTTTTCTAAACAACAGTTATGGATCCCTGTTGCCTAGAATAGCCTTGCCAGTGCACACAATACCAGGTCCTATAGGCAGGGTATGAACAGGTGTTAGGAGTTTCTCAGTTACAGAAGTTTGGGAAACAGAGTTTAATAAAAAACCTGTCTTAGATATCAAAATCAACATCAGCATACTAACACCTGAGGAGCCTTTAAGTAAAAAAAATTAATCAAACACTTGTCTAAAATGTAGACTCTTGGGAAAAACAGCACGTTTGGAAGAAGACATTATCAATAATAATAATACAAAAATTTAAAGTATCTTGAGAATTATCAAAATGTGGCTGACATAGAGACACAAAGTGAGTATATACTATTGCAAAAATAGCACTGATAGACTTGCTCAATGCAGGGTTGCCATAAACCTTCTAATTATACAAAATGTAATGCAAAGCACAATAAAGCAAAGTACAATAAAATGAGGTATGTCTGTATTTGAAAGTAGGATATCAAGGGAAATTTGAAATGTAGATCATGACAAATGAATCTAACTGTATTACACATTAATTATATAACTGCACATAAGAGAATGGGGGAAAGGTGCTGAACTAAGTAATTTTGGAAAACAGTTTTCTGACAGGGTACTGTAAAACTAAAGGCAAAAACTATGCTGAAACACCATTCTGTAGTTTATACATTTGTTTTTATTAGGGGTACGTGTTACCAATTCTCAAACTACTTTATTTTTATACTAGGGTTGAACAAATAAGTAAATATGTACCATGAGAGCTATGTTTCTCATCATTGAATCAAAGACATTGAAAAATACAGAAAGATAGAGTCTACAGTGAACCCTGTGGGGCATGACTGAAATCAGAAGCATCAATAAAGATTCCTTTTAAAAGTATATATATACAGAGAGAGAGACACAGAAATAAATGTAGATATGTGTCATATGTTAGTATATAGGCACCAACACTGAAAAAACTCTCAATGTCCAAATTTGGAACAATTCAAACAATAAAATACATAATGAGAGTATTGAATTCTAACCCAATAAATTAGAAGAATCCCTACATCCATACCGGGATAGGCAGATAGATACATAGATACATAAAAGATCAAGGAAATCGCTTCCTTACTGATGATTTCCAGGTAAGAAATGTAGGAAGAATAAAGAAAGTATAAACTCACCATAAGAACACCACGGTATTCTGTTTTTATGAAAATTCCAATTATGACTAAATTCATGGACAAAGTTTAAGGATAAATAAGATATCTGCATAGTTTCAAAATATCTATTCCACAGTATTTAGAAATCACAAAGGGAGAAAAATAGTAAAGTTTGGAGAATCCTGACAGACAGTACTTAACCCAGGTTAATATCATGGCTAATACATATCAACATTGTTAAACTTCTATTGTGATGCTCTGAGAAGGGCACGTCACATCTGTGAGATCCTTTCCACTAATATATACCTCAAGCTAATTATGAGAAAATATCAGACAAACTCTAACTGCGAAATATTCTGCAAAATAACAGACCCGTACCCTTCACAAAAATCAAGGTCATGAAGAACAAGGGAAGTTTGAGCAACTGACACAATTGAATGAATAAGAAAATATGAAAACTAAACACTGAATTAGACCCTGAAAGAGAAAAAAAGGCCTCAGTGAAACAATTGATGAAATCCAAATAAACTGTGTAGTTTTGTTAATAATATTTTACCAAGATTAATTTCTTTTTTTTTTTTTTTTTTTCTTTTCTTTTTTGAGACAGTCTTGCTCTGTCGCCCAGGCTGGAGTGCAGTGGCGCAATCTCGGCTCACTGAAAGCTCCACCTCCTGGGTTCACGCCATTCTCCTGCCTCAGCCTCCCAAATAGCTGGGACTACAGGCACCGGCCACCACGCCGGGCTAATTTTTTGTATTTTTTAGTAGAGACGGGGTTTCACCATGTCAGCCAGGATGGTCTGCATCTCCTGATCTCGTGATTCGCCCGTCTCAGCCTCCCAGAGTGCTGGGATTACAGGCGTGAGCCACTGCGCCCAGCCACGAAGATTAATTTCTTAATCTTGGTAAATGTTCTACGATCATGTAAGATTTTAATATAAAATGAATCTGGGTGAAGGGTATATGGAAACTGTACTGTTTCTGAAACTCTTCTGTAAGTATAAATATATCAAATATATCTCATAATAAAAAAGATGGGGAAATGGATTATTGATTAGTCAGTGTCTCAATGAACAGTCGATATGAAAAGAAAATACATGAAACAATATCATAATATAACTATCATGAATATCAAGGACTAACTAGACTGCCTGTAGGAGAAAGCATATCATTTGAGATAATCCATATAAAATGCTTCTGATAGAAGCAAGCTGGAATTTCCAGAAAAAATGATAAGCATATATGAAAGACTGTGGAGTGTCCCAGGAACTACAAGTGGGTTGATACGATTGAAACAAAAGTGAAGTGGTAAAAAAAATACAAGTAAATATCAGACCCTGGGGAATGTTGTCTTATATTCCAAACAATAAGGGATAACCAAAAGGCTTTGTATCTGCATCTTAGTCTGTTTGGGGTGCTATAACAAAATACCATAGATAAACAACAGAAACTTATTTCTCAGAATTCTTGAGGATGGGAAGTCCAAGATTAAGGTGGCAGCAGATTCAGTGTCTGGTGAGGGCTGCCTCCTCACACACAGCCATCTTCTTACTCTAACTTCACATGGCAGCAGGGCTGAAGAGTTTCTTTGGGGTATCGCTTATGAGGGCAGTAATCTTATTCGCGAAAGCTCCATCCCCATTACCTAATCACCTCCCAATGGCTCCACTTCCGAATACCATCACCTTGGGGGTGAGGATTTAAACATATGAATTTTGGGGAGATGTAAACATTCAGACCGTTAGCAATAAGGAGCATGACAGAGCAGTTTTGTGTTTTAGAAATGTCATTTTTGATAGCCCTATGGAAAATAACATGAAACAGCGCAAGTATCTAGTTATAGTTCAATGCTTATACCTCCTATTTACCTTTTATTTAGTGCTCTAAATTAATGCAACCTATGGTACCAATAATAGAGTCTTAGTGATAGAAACATTTGAAGTCTTCAAATGCCAATACATTAATCTTCACTCCTCAAACGAAACAACTTGGAAATATCTACTCCAAATTGCAGAAAATGCATTTAAAAATTCAAATACTGTGCCTTATTAATATACCAAAAATATTTTTATATATCTTTGAACAATGTAAATAATATCATTTGCCTAGATAGTAAATATTTACTGAGCACTCACTGTGTGTCAAGCACTATTCTGGGTATTAAAGATTTAATATTTTTATGGACAAATGTTAGCAGTATATATTAAGTGGAAAAAGTGCCAAAAGATTACATCAACTTTTACGTGTTATATGAAAGATTGAATATTTTTATGACAAAAAAATTCATTCTTCATGGAGCTCATGTTCTAGGGGTGAGTGGTGAGACAGAAAAAATGATTAGCACCTGTAATTCCAGACTTTGGGAGGCTGAGGCAGGCAGACCACCTGAAGTCATGAGTTCAAGACCAGCCTGGCCAACATGGCAAAACCCTGTCTCTATTAAAATGTGTGTGTGTGTATGGGGTAATGGGGATGGAGCTTTCATGAATAAGATTACTACCCTTATAAGAGATGCCCCGAAGAAACTCTTCATCCCTGCTGCCATGTGAAGTGTATATGTATATGTGTATGTGTGTGTGTGTATATATATATCTGTGTGTATATATATAGTATATACATATATGTGTGTATATATATACACATGTGTGTATGTGTGTGTGTGTATATGTGTGTGTGTGTGTATATATATATATAAATTAGCCGGATGTGGTGGTGGGCTCCTGCAATCCCAGCTTCTTGGGAGGCTGAGGTACAAGAATCACCTGAACATGAGAAACAGAGGTTCCAGTGAGCTGAGATTGTGCCACGGCACTCCAACCTGGGCAGCAGAGTGAGACTCCATCTCAAAAAAAAAAGGAAAAAAGAAAAAAAAAAGATTGGCTAAACTGTATATTCACAGTGTGTTAGAAGATAATAAGAGCCATGAAGAAAAATAAATCAGGGTAAGGATGATAAGGAATGTTGGAAAGGAGGGAGATGCGCAATTTTAAATGAAGTAGTTAGTTAGGTCTTATTTAAAAAGTGATATTTGACCATCAACCCATGCAAATATACCTAAGGGAAGAGCCTTGCTTGTATAAGGAAAAGCTAGGGAATATCTCTGGAGACAGTATGCCTGAAATATTAAAGGAAGAGAAAGCAGCCCAATGTGGCTAAAGTTGAGTGGACAAAAGGGAGAGAAATAGGACATGACCTTGGAGAGGTAGCTTGGGGTCAAGCCTTATAGGACTGAGCAGCCATGGCAGACAGTTTGGCTCTTATTCTGAATGAGAGGAGGGCTAGTGGAGGATTATGAGCAAAGGAATGACATCACTTAGCTTGTATTTTAAGAAAATACCCTTTCTTCCATATTACAAGTAGAAGAGGCAAGGATAGAATCATAAAAGCTAATTAGAAGGCAATTGCAGTAATCTAAGAAAGAAATTTTGATTACTTGTGCCAGAAGGGGAGAAATGGTCAGATTCTGGATAATTTTCAAGTTAGAGCATTCAGGATTTCCAGACAAATTAGATATAAGATACAACAGAAACATAAAGATAACTCCAAGGTTTTTACCTGAGCAACTGAAAAGATAGGATTACCCTGAACTGAGATGGAGAAAACTGTAGATGAAACAAAATTGGAGAGGAAGATTAGATGTTCCCTTTTGAACATGTTAAGTCTGGGATGACGATTAGACATCCAAGTGAACATCTCATCAGCAACTGGATTTCTAAGTCTGAGGTTTGGAGGAGATGTCTCATCTGAATACAAATGGAGAAATATCAGTATACAGTATGTATTTAAATCATGCATCTGAATGCATTCACAGAGGACATAAGCGTGGAGGAAATGTCAGCAAGCTTTTTCTGTAAAGGGCCAGATAGCAACTATTTTAGGCTTTAAGGACTGTAGAGCCTCTGTTGCAACTAATGAGATCTATCTACGTAGCTCAAAAGGGACCATAAAAAAGCATAAATAAATGGGCATGGCTGTGATTCAATAAAACTTTTATTTATCAAAACAGGCACAAATTGGACTTGGGACCATGGGTCTTAGTTTGCCAACTGATGATCTAAGTAAATAAGAAAAATCAAGTACTGAGCCCAGGTGCACAAGTTTAACTTAGAGAGGAAAAATAAAAGGAACTGGCACCAGAAATTGAAAAGAAGCATCCAGAGACATAGTAGGAAAAACAGGAAAATGTCCTGTTGTGAGCAAGAAATGGAGCGAGTATTTGAAGGAAGAATGCTCAAGTCTATCAAAGGCAGCTGACAGTTCACATAAAATGAAGATTGAGAATTGTCAACAAGATGGGGCAAGAACAATGGAAAGCGCGGTTTTGGTAAAGTGACTGGGGGCAAAAGCCTGACTAAGTGGGTTCAAGATTAGACTGGGAGGAAAGGACAAAAAGATGCACTCTTGCTAAATATACAATTAGCTAAATATGCATTTAGAAAGTTTTTTAGAAATATGTAAAAAGACAGCTTATATTTAGAATTGTGTAAAGCTCTTGTTGGAAGTTGTGTTGCGAAAAGAAGGAAAAGGTAAAGTTGAGAGTTTTAAGCAAAATGGGACAAAAACAGCCTATTTTTTTGTTGTTGGGAATGACCCAATAAAAAGGAAATAATTGTCAGTGCAGGAAAAGGAGGTGGGAATTGCTGGGGCCACATCCTTGAGTAGGAAAAAGTAATGAAGTCTTGCATACCAACTGCAAGGGCATTCTTAGATAAAAGTGGGACAGTTCATTTCTAACAACAGGTGGCAGGCAAAGTATATGACAATTTGTGGCAGATTGTTAAATCTGATCATGAAAAGTTGTAAAAGTCATTTTCTGAAAGTGAACAGCTGAGAGTGAAGATGGATAAAGAAAATTTGGAGATTGGAGGAAAGAGAGATAGTATAAGATAGCTAACTCAAAAGTGGAAAAGTGGTTGGAGGGAAAGTCCAGTGATTAAAAAGGAGCATTAGATGTCCAGTCCACTCACATTCACAACTTGAGTTTCAAGTGAAAAGAGTCAACCATGCTGTTTTCATTTTTTGTCTGCTCTGTTCATCTATAGAGGAGCAAACAACTCTATGCTAGATTTAATCAGTGTTAGAGTTTCACAAAAGTGAATGACAGAGAGAAAGGCAAGAGAATGAACTCTAGATGAAGGGAGATGACTATAATGAAGGAAAATAGCAATTAAGCTGGGTGAAAAGGAAGAGGACACCATGAAGAGGTGAGACAGTGAAAAGGTGGTAAGATCAAAGGATTGTAGGTTCCAGTGGGGTGGAAGGAGAGTTAAATGCAGAGAATTAGATAGAGTAACCTGGAAAGAGAAGAGGTACAAATCAAAGAGTGGGGTACATAAAATTGGGATTATAAGGCGACCACAATTACCAGTAATGACAAGACCACTGCCTGTTTATCAAGTCCCAGACATCCTTCCAGGCACTGGATATGTAGTGATCCATTTAAATTACATAGAATACTGATGAAGCACTTAACATCAGCAAGCATGATAAACCATTGCCGCCCTGAGTAGAGAGGTAATTAATGACTTTCCTTCCTCGTGACTGTCCATAGTTTTCTTCAGAGGCAGATCATCACAGTTCCTTTCTCATGCAACCTTGGATAGGCAAGGATAACTTTCTGGAAGATTCCTGTAAATCTCTAATGAAGGTAGTAATCACTTAGCAGTTTATGTAAAACCGTCTACTTTTTAGGGCTTCTGTTATTATGGAGGATAATATTTATAATACATTTATGAACAAGGAAGGTATATTCTGCAGCAAGGGTACATTGCCTACATGGTGATAGAATTAATCACCTTCCTTTAGGAAGAAAGAAATATAATTTAAATCTTAGAGGAAAATACAAAATTCAACAAAATAATCAAAGGGGTTATGATATATTATACATATACAGTTGATGCTGTGTATATACATATACAGTTGTATGTATGATATATTATACATATACAGTTGATGCTGTGTATATACATATACAGTTGTATGTATGATATATTATACATATACAGTTGATGCTCGCTGTGAGTGTGGTGTTTCACATTCGTGGATCCAACTAACTGCAGATAGAAAATATTCAGAAAAAAATGATGGTTTTTGTCTGTACTGAACACGTATAGTATTTCTCCTGTCATTATTTCCTAAACAATATAACAACTATTTATATGGCATTTATATCTTATTAGGCATTATAAGCTATATAGAGATGATTCAAAGTATATAGGAGAATGTATTTAGGTTATATTCAAATATTATATCATTTTATATTAGAGACTTGAGCATCCATGGATACCATGGGGGTAGGGTCCTGGAACCAATCCCTGATGGATACTGAGGGATAACTATACATATATGAGAACTAACTAACTATACATATACATATATACATCATTTATAATATCATTATATTATGATATGTATCATTATGTTATGATATATTTAATGTCATTAATGATTTAGTTATTTTAGAATTGCTAAAGGTTTTCTCCAAACTTAGCAAATTTCAGAATAATGTTCACTTCTCAGGAGATTATCTGGCATTTAGTTGGAACTCACCATGTATCAGCTAAATGAATCAACAAAAAGTGAGACTGCCTTCTCTTAGAAACAAGTGACCTCCCGCCAACATTTAGGGGATTTTTCGTTTTCCTTATGATATGAAATCTCTGAGACAAGGCTTGTTTTTTCCTTTTCCCAGGACTATACTTACACAAGTTATTCTCCAACTCACATTAAGTAACAGCCTTGCTTCATAAATACAATACTTTCAGAACTATGTTATTTATAGTCCCTTGGCTTCAAAAGACATTTCCCCCTTCATTAATTCGTTTCTTTTGGTCCCAGTCCTCACCCTTTATAACATGGTATGTAACAGGGACAAATCTTCCCCTGCATTGCGCATGCTCCTGAGGAAGGTAAGAGCCTGGAAAGCTATACTTCATACACTAAGGTGACGCCAGCCAAGCTCTGGCAAGAGAATGATTGAACATTCTCAGATTAATTTCATGGCTATTTGTTCCATCCCGGAATCACATCAAGCACAGTCCTCCAAATTGAAATTGCATCACTTTGTCCTTGCTACCCAGGTAAGGGCAATGAAAAATGAGCATATTCCTCACCTCATAATGATAAATAATGACTTTTCCCTTCACAACTGATATGTATTTTACAACATCATCAGAGAAGTCTAATTACCAAACAAAATGATAAGATATATCAGGACACAAGGAGTCTAGATTAAACTCACAAGGAATAGGCATTTGCATTTTTGCCATCATTCAGTATCACTGCAGTAACAGGAAAACGGCAACCAGAGGGTGCATAATGAATATAACATTAAATATTCATTTGGATTGTAAATAACTTAAAATTTTAAACTGCCCAGCAAAAGAAGGTAAGAGAAGGGTACAAATGTGTTCAGCTGATAATAGAGAACTGACAAGCAAAGTTAGAGGGAAAAATAAAAGGAAGGTTTAGCATTAAAATGAATAAATAAATGCTGAGGGGCCCACAAGAAAAGAAAGGGGTGCATTTGCTTTTAGGAATCTGACTGGGCAAATTTGGCTTTCACAAATTTTGATCCATAACTTTTCAGGTAGACTAACATTATGTACTCTGCGATGGGGTCATTCTTATCATCACATTTTTTAAATTACAATAACATTGCTATAAGCATAGGAGTAATTTTTAGCATTTGGAGGTTTTCCTGATTGTGAACTTCTTTCTTGTTTTAGGCCTGCATGGCTCATTGAGCTGGGCACTTAATTGAGACTTTGAGTACTGCAGATTCTTGTTTACTGAGATTGGACTAGTCATTCCAGTATCAGTAAAATAGAAACAGCAATAATAACTTGTCATACAGGGAGCAGTGGCCAAAAAAAAGTTTAAAAGAAGAAGGTTGGAAGCATGGGGTACAGAACAGGAATCAACATTCACTGAGTATCTGCCAAGAACCAGGCACCATCTAAGTACAAAGCAAGTCACATACAAAATCTTATTTTATTCCACAACAATAGTGCCTGGTTGGTCTTAGTATAACCCATTTTGTGAAGGAGGAAAATGAAATTCAGAGCAGTTAAGTAATTTGCCAAAAGTCACGCTGTAGGAAAGAGGTAGAATATGAATTTGAACCCAAGTCTATGTAAACCCACAGGCTTTATTATTTTATTCTTTCAATTACCCTGTACGGTCTTATTTGCCTATGTGAGAGCCATTATAGACCATAATTTTAAAATGTAGATGTTACAGGCAGATTCAGCTTATGTTTTGTATACCCAGTGTGTCTTAAAGTATCTGGAACATAGTATGTACCCAATGAATATTTACCAATGAATACTTGTGGGACATGAGTACCCAATGAATACTTGTGGGACATAAGGAGAAAGATAACCAATCTGGCACTCAATATTAAACTATTTCTGGTAAAACTACATAAAAAACAAAGTTCATTTTCCAAAAGTAAAATAAACCACAATATAAAATGAATACATGTGCCAAAGATTTTATTTAATTCACTAAATAATGAGGGAACCAATAAGATGCTACAAATGGCAAAAGGGTAATTGAAAGAACTACGCATACATAGCACATGAGAAATGGTGAAATAAATTTGCTTAATAGATGAAAACCCAGTTAATACTCATAGAGCAAGTATCAGCTGCATTTCCAGGGGATATAATTTGTATTTCCACAGACAAGAAATCATTTGCATTTCTATCTGTATTATCAATCTTATAGAGTTGAAAAATAGCTTAAAGACGATAAAACACTGGACAGAATACCTAATAGTCTTTTCTCCCCATTTCAATCTTTCAAAATTTTTTCTGACAAATTAAGATAAAAAATGTAATATGGAAACAAGAATACTTTCAGTTTTACAAAATAGTATCCCAAAGGTTTGACTCAAAGAATAGCAATGTTTTCCTCTTTTATTACTTTTAACTTGTTAGAAACCATTGATGACCTATGAAACAAAAATACTTATCATCTAAATTTCCTGTGAGACTAGAAGACTTCTAATATACCATAAAATCAAATTTTTTTCCTAAAAATTTGAATATGCAAAATTTAAGCAGCAGATAATTCTAATGTCAGAACTAAAACCAGAATTCTGCTGGCTGCCCGTGCTAAATATCCATGCTCCCACTGCCATATTTAACCATTGCCAAAGAGAGCAAATAAAGGTCATATATGCTTCTATGTTTGCTGATTGGAGCCTGTCATCTTTAACTTTTTTATTTGTTTGTTTTGGTATATTGCTATACTTATGTTTCTTCTTTTTTTCTTAACATCTCTCTCCCTTTTCTTTCTGCAGAGCTTATGTATGCTGTTTAGGTCTATATTTCTAAAACTGGAATTTAGTACAAACATATGAGTTTTGAAGAAATATGCTTTATCAGTGACGTTTCAGGAATGCACAACATCCAGAGATTTAGATATATCTGTACTGTTACCTTAGAGCCTGAAGTTAATGCCTAAGTTTTAAAACCACTTAATTCTTAAAGATCATTGCCACTGGCTTACAACTTGTTTTCACATCATTTCCTGTATGTATGGTGCATTAATCTCCCTGTCCATACATATTTCCTCATCCAAAGTTCAACATTGCATACTCTACATAGTGCATTACATCTTTCAACATTACTTAGCAATTTGTTGCTGGAGAATGATTAACAAACATCAGAAAATATCTCCTCTGAGTTCAGGACATGTATGATAAATAAAAAAACTGGTTAAGTATGGGATAAAATTCACATGCTTAGCACGAATTGTGGTACTAAGTTGGTCTACTCTGACTTCCTACCTGAGACACAAGAATTATGTAGGTGATAAAAAAAAATCCCAAAGTTATGGAAGGAGCTTCTGTTCATTTGTAGTCTAGAAAGGGACAAACCATGGCCAGCACACGTCAGCACAACTCTGACAGTTATGCATGGGTGGCAATTTAAGGGCATTTGTAGCAGCTGCTAGAGTGCTTCCCATCCAGGATTTTGTTATGCTGGTTTTGAAAAGACACGATCAAACTTTATGCCAGCTATTACATTAGGCTCTTGGCAGCAGAAAGTTTATTCTGTCCTAGAAAATAGTAGGAGCACAATAGAAAGTGGCTCTTCTCCTCATTTCACCGCAGTGCCCTCCTCAGCACATCTCCAGCTTTGTTGATGGAAGTTTATCCAGACTGTTGGGAGAAAGCTACTTCAAGAGTGTTTTGACTATGCGCAACAAATGGAAACAGTGATATTCTGAATAACTGAAAACCTGGAAAAGAAATCATAGGAACATTACTTTTATTTCCATAAAATTTATATCCAGGATGTAGCCAAAAAGGATTTAAGACGATTCAAAAGTCATTCAACTATCATTGGGCTAATTATAAACATGATATGGTCTCCCCATGAAGAATTTAGTAGAAAGAGAAGTCAAAAACTAGTTAAAGTATCAAGGGAAGGAAGAGAAAGGAGTGATTTATTCTTCTCAGAAATAGTTCTTGAGGGTTTCACAAAATTAATCTGAACCTGGAAGGGTACATTTAAAGAAAAAGAGGAAGAAAATCATTTCCAAATGTCTCCTTAAAGGGCATGCTAACGGAATTAAATGTAGTTAGCTATGTCGAGAAAAGGGGTACTTGATAAAGAGCAGGGGCAAGGGAAGCTGAAAAAGAATGGTGCATATAATGCCTCAAATCAAAACAGCAGTATCATAAAGGGCATTGAATACCATGATAAAGGCTTTATACTTAAACTCTTGGTGATAGGGAGACACGAAGAGTAGAAAAACAGATGTGGTATCCAGAAATCAGGTACAGAAAATCTTTCTTTTTTTCAAATTGTAGTATTCATTTTTTAATGGTTTTTAAAAAATATTATTATACTTTGAGTTCTGAGATACATGTGCAGAACGTACACGTTTCTACATAGATATACATGTGCAATGGTGGTTTGTGGCACCTATCAACCTGTCATCTACATTAGGTATTTCTCCTAATAATATCCCTCCCCAGCCCTCCACCCCCTGACTGGCCCCAGTGTGTGATGTTCCCCTCCCTTTGTCCATGTGTTCTCACTGTTCAACTCCCACATATGAGTTAGAACATGCAGTGTTTGCTTTTCTGTTCTGGTGTTAGTTTGCTAAGAATGATGGTTTCCAGCTTCATCCATGTCCCTGGAAAGCACATAAACTCATCCTTTTTTATGGCTGCATAGTATCCTATGGTGTGTATGTGCCACATTTTCTTTATCCAGTCTATCATTGATGGGCATTTGGGTTGGTTCCAAGTCTTTGCTATTGTGAACAGTGCCACAGTAAACATACGTGTGCATGTGTCTTTATAGTAGAATGATTTAGAATCATTTGGGTATATACCCAGTAATGGGATTGCTGGTTCAAATGATATTTCTTGTTCTAGATCCTTGAGGAAGCACCACACTATCTTCCATAATGGTTAAACTAATTTACACTCCCACCAACAGTGTAAAGGCGTTCCTATTTCTCCACATCCTCTCCAGCATCTGTTGCTTACTGACTTTTTAATGATTGACATTCGAACTGGCGTGAGATCGTATCTCATTGTGGTTTTGATTTGCATTTCTCTAACGACCAGTGATGATAAACTTTTCTTCATAGGTTTATTGGCCACATAAATGTCTTCTTTTGATAAGTGTCTGTTCATATTTCCTGCCCACTTTTTGATGGGTTGTTTTTTTCTTGTAAATTTGTTCAAGTTCTTTGTAGATTCTGGATATTAGCTCTTTGTCACATGGATAGATTGCAAAAATTTTCTCCCATTCTGTAGGTTGTCTGTTCACTCTGCTCATAGTTTCTCTTGCTGTGCAGAAGCTCTTTAGTTTAATTAGATCCCATTTGTCAATTTTGGCTTTTGTTTCCATTGTTTTTGGTGTTTTAGTCATGAAGTCTTTGCCCATGCCTATGTCCTGAATGGTATTCCTAGGTTTTCTTCTAGGGTTTTTATGGTTTTAGGTCTTAGATTTAAGTCTTTAATCCATCTTGAGTTAATTTTTGTATAAAGTGTAAGGAAGGGATCCAGTTTCAGTTTTCTACATATGGCTAGCCAGTTTTCCCAGCACCATTTATTAAATAGGGACTCCTTTCCCCATTGCTTGTTTTTGTCAGGTTTGTCAAAGACCCGATGGTTGTAGATGTGTGGTGTTATTTCTGAGGCCTCTGCTCTGTTCCATTGGTCAATATGTCTGTTTTGGTACCAGTACCATGCTGTTTTGACTACTGCAGCCTTGTAGTATAGTTTGAAGTTAGGTAGCATAATGCCTCCAGTTTTGTTCTTTGTGCTTAGGACTGTCTCGGCTATATGAGCAGTTTTTTTGGTTCCATGTGATTATTAAAAGTAGTTTTTTCTAATTCTGTGAAGAAAGTCAATGGTAGCTTGATGGGAATAGCATTGAATCTGTAAATTACTTTGGGCAGTATAGCCATTTTCATGATATTGGTTCTTCCTATTCATGAGCATGGAATGTTTTTCCATTTGTTTGTGTCCTCTCTTATTTCCTTGAGCAGCGGTTTGTAGTTCTCCTTGAAGAGGTAATTTGCATCCCTTGTAAGTTGTATTCCTAGGTATTTTATACTCTTTGTAGCAATTGTCAATGGGAGTACACTCACGATTACACTCTGTTTGTCTATTATTGGTGTATAGGGATGCTTGTGATTTTTGCACATTAATTTTGTATCCTGAGACCTTGCTGAAGTTGTTTATCAGCTTAAGGAGATTTGGGGCTGAGTCAATGGGGTTTTCTAAGTATACAATCAAGTCATCTGCAAACAGAGGCAAATTGACTTCCTCTTTTCCTAATTCAATACCCTTTATTTCTTTTTCTTGCCTGATTGCCCTGGCCAGAACTTCCAATACTATATTGGAGTGGAGAGAGAGGGCATCCTTGTCTTGTGCTGGTTTTCAGAGGGAATGCTTCCAGCTTTTGCCCTTTCAGTATGATATTTGCTCTGGGTTTATCATAAACAGCTCTTATTATTTTGAGATATGTTCCATCAATACCTAGTTTATTGAGAGTTTTTAGCATGAAAGGGTGTTGAATTTTATTTTCTGCATCTGTTGAGATAATCATGTGGTTTTTGTCATTGGTTCTTTTTACATGATGGATTACATTTATTGATTTGCATATGTTGAACCAGTTTTGCATCCCAAGGATGAAGCCAACTTGATCATGGTTGATAAGCTCTTTGATGTGCTGCTGGATTCAGTTTGCCAGTATTTTATTGAAGATTTTTGCATCGATGTTCATTGGGGATATCAAGAAAGGATTGGGTAATGGTGCCAAAGGCCACAGAGTGATCATGGAAGGAACATTTGTATTTTGCTTTTCAACATCTTTAAAAGACTTTTTTATTTTAGGGGCAATTTCTGTTTCATGTGAAGTTCAAAGGACCATGTCGCCACTAGAGAAGCTAGAGCATGCAGGGTTCATCAAGACAACTGGCCCAGACTCAGGCAATTGGATGTTCAACCCAGGAATTTGAGTCTCAACAGAGGTTGGAAATGTATAGAGACACCTAAGAATTCATAGTCAGTGACTGTGGAAGGGTTCAATGTTCCTCAGCATTTAACTGAAGTGTGGTTTGACCATTGGTCCTGTTAGTTTCCTTTGTTGCTTCTCCATTATCAAATCCTTGTTCCATGGCATTATTTTTGGCTCTGTGAGCTACTCAAAGTCTTTCTCATAAATTTCTTTTAAGTTTATCTCAGCAAGAGGCAGTTTATATTGCTTACATATAAGAACCCACACCAATACCAAGGACTGAAAGTAGACTTAGGGTTTGTTAATTCTTGGAAGAGCATTGGTTTTTGTACTGATAGAAGTTCCAAAACACCAATGGGACATTAGCCATACTTAATTGGAGTATGGATTTATGTTTTGAGGAAAGTGGACCCACAGATATAGACCCTTTTTTTCAGTAGTTTGGAAGTAAATGAAGAAAAGAAAACAGTAAAAGCCAGATTTGAAGGAGATCTTTCTTTTTTATTTTTTAATAAAAGGTTTACATACTTCATAGGCTGAATAATACAGTGGTTAGAAAGATATCAATTTTAAAAGAGTAACTATTTGATGACAGGATGTTCCAAATAAAGAGTTGGAAAATGAATTGTTAGAAGGCTCTTATAGAAATGTCAGTCTTTAAATAATGTAAATGACAAATGAAGATAAATAAAACTTAGTGGTTCAGTGAGAGGAAATTTGAGAGTTTTCACACCCATTAGAATATATTTTATCTGTAAAAGTAAAAGAGAAGTAGAACTGTATCTCAATTAAGGAAAATGGAAAAAGGTTAGAACAGTTACCAAGAAAAAAAGAACTACTTACTAAGCATGTGAAGAAAATGTTTGCAAAACATAACATATTGAAAAATAAATACATCATGCCAATAAAAATATTTTATAATAATGCAGTCATATTTTTCATATAGCTATTTCTAATGAAAATTCATGACCACACTAGTAAAACAACCCAATGAAAGATTCTGCAGGAAGATAAGAGGTCGCAGTCTATGAATAGAGATGTCATGTTTTTTAAGTTTTTATTTTAGACTCAGGGGTACATGTGCAGGTTTGTTACATGGGTATATTGGCTGAGAAACCCTGCTTGGTACCATGTTGACTATTTTGGTGATGATCGTTGTACCATGTTGACTATTTTGGTGATGAGTTCTTTAGAAGTTCTGAGTTTGGACTTCTACTGAACTCATCACCAAAATAGTAAACGTGGTACCCAATAGGTGGTTTTTCAACCTCGCCCACCTCTCTCCACTATTGATGTCCCTAGTGCCTATTGTTTCCATCTTTATGTCCATGTGTACCCACTGTTTAGCTCCCACATATCAGGGAGAAAATATGGTATTTGATTTTTTGTTTTTGTGTTAATTCACTTAGGAAAATGGCATGTTGCTGCACAGAACATGATTTTATTCTTTTTATGACTGCACATTATTCCTTGGTGTATAACTACAACATTTTCTTTATCCAACGCACTGTTCATGGACATCTAGGTTGATTCCATGACTTTGCTATTGTGAGTAGTGCTTCAATAACCATACAAGCGCAGGTGTCTTTTTTATAAAACCATTTATTTTCCACTGGGTAAATAAATACCCAGTAATGGGATTGCTGGGTTGAATGGTAGTTCTATTTTTAGTTATTTGAGATATCTCCATACAGTTTTCCATAGAGGCTGAACTAATTTATATTTCTACCAACAGTGTATAATGCTCCCTTTTTCCTGCATTATTGTCAACATCTGCTGGTTTCTGACTTTTTAATATTAAGTTTTCTGACTGATGTCAGATGATATCTCAATGTGGTTTTATTTTGCATTTCTCTGATGATTATTACAGAGAATTATGGATTTTGAGCATTTTTTTCATATGTTTGTTGGTTGTTCATAGGTCTTCTTTTGAGAAGTGTCTGTTCATGTCCTTTGCACACTTTTTAATTGGGTTGTTTTATTTCATGTTGATTTGTTTAAGATCCTTGTATATTCTGGATATTAGTCTTTTGTCGGATACATAGTTTGCAAATATTTACTCTTTCTGAAGGCTGTATTTAATCTGTTGATTATTTTGTTTTCTTTACAGAAACTTTCATTTAATTAAGCCCCATTTGTCAATGTTTGCTTTTGTTGCAATTGCTTTTGAGGTCTTAGTCAAAAATTCTTTGTCTATGCCAGTATCCAGAAGAGTTCTTTTTTAGATTTTCTTCAGGATTTTATAGTTTTAGGTCTTACATTGAAGTCTTTAATCCATCTTGAGTTAATTTTGTATATGATGAAAGGGTAAGGGTCCAGTGTTTTTCTTCTGCAAGTGGCCAGGCTTTTTTCCTAGCACCATTTATTGAAAAGGTGACCTTGCCCCAGTTTTAGTTTTTCTTGACTTTGTCAAAGTTCAGTTGGTTGTAGGTATGTGGCTTTATGTTTTGACTTTCAATTCTGTTCCATTGATCTTTATGTCAATTTTTGTACCACAAACACGCTGCTTTGTCAATTATAGTTGTCAAATATAGTTACTACAACTATAGTTTGAAGTGGGGTAATGTGTTGCGTCTCACTTTGTTCTTTTTGCTTGGGATTGCTTTGGCTATTTGGGCTCTCTTTTGTTTCCATATGAATTTTAGAATTGTTTTTTCTAAGTCTATGAAAAATGATGTTGGTAATTTGACAGGAATTGCTTTGAATCTGTACATTGCTTTTGGCAGTATGGTCATTTTAACAATATTGATTCTTCCAATCCATGAGCATGGAATGCTTCAACATTTTTTGTGTGTAATTCATGATTTCTTTCATCGGTATTTTGTAGTTCTTTTGTAGAGATATTTCACCTACTTTGTTAAATGTATTCCTAGATTTTTTTTGTGGCTATTGTAAATGGGATTGAGTTCTTGATTTGCTTCTCAATTGAACATTGTTAATTCGATAAACATACAATAATTCGTATGTTGATTTTGTATCTTGAAACTTATGCTGAAGTTGTTCATCAGGTATAGGAGTTTGGGGGAGAAATTTTTAGGGTTTTCTAGATATAGGATCATGTAATTGGTGAACAAAGACAATTTGACTTCTTTTTCTATTTGGATGCCTTTTATTTCTTTCTCTTGCCTGATATGCTCCAAGACTTCCACTACTATGTTGAATAGGAGTGGTGACAGTGGACATCCTTGTCCTGCTCTAGCTCTTAGAGGAAATGCTTTCATGTTTGGTGCATTCGGATTTATGTTGGCTGAGGGTTTGTCATAGATGGTTCTTCAAGGTATATTGTTTCAAGGTCTGTTCCTTAGATGCCTAATGGTTGAAGGTTTTTATCGTGAAGGAGTGTTGTATTTTAGCAAATGTCTTTTATGCATCTATTGAGATAATCATGGGTTTTGTTTTTAAGTCTGTTTATGTGGTGAAACACTTATTGATTTACATATGTTGGACCATCCTTGCATTGCAGCAATAAAACCCACTTGAATGTGGTGTGTTCTCTTTCTGATGTGCTGTTGAATTCAGTTCATTAGTATTTTGTTGAGGATGTTTATATCTATGTTCATCAAGGGTATTGGCCCATAGTTTTCTTTTTTGTTGTGTTCTTGCTGGGTTTTGGATCAGGATGATACTGGGTTTCACAGAATGAGTTAGGGAGGAATCCCTCCTCTTTGATTTTTTAGCATGTTTTTAATAAAATTGGTACCAACTGTTCTTTGTACATTTGGTAGAAATTGGCTGTAGATCCATCTGGTTCAGTGCTTTTTTGGTTACTGGATTTTATTACTGATTCAATTTCATAACTCATTATTGATCTGTTAAGGATTTCAATTTCTTCCTGGTTCAATTTTGGGGGATTTTGTGTTTCCATTTCCTCTAGATTTTCTAGTTTGTGTTCATGGAGATGTTCATAGGGTTTCAGAGGATATTTTGTATTTCTGTTGTAATGTCACCTTTGTTACTTCCGATTGTGCTTATTTGGATTTTCTCTTTTTTTCTTGGTTAATCTAGCTAGCAGTCTGTCCATTTTGTTAATCTTTTCCAAGACCAACATTTCTTTTCATCTGAAGGAGCTGTCACTTCTCATTTTTGAGCTAGCCACCTGGGTCTGTATCCCCAGTCAGTTGTAGCTTTACTACAACAATATGCTAACACATAAAATAAGTCCATCTTATCTTTATGGATAGTTACCCATCTTGCCTTAAATCTTTTAAACTAAAGGAAGATTATGTACCTTAATGCATTTTCTGCAGCTATAATGGAATACTACAAACTGGGTAATTTATAAAGAAAATAGATCCATTTGGCTCATTGTTCTTGAGGTTTGGAAGTTCAAGAGCATGGTGCTGGCATCTGGTATCGATGGCCTTTTTTCTGCATTATTCTATGGCAGAAGGGAAAGTGAACATGTGAGACAGAGAGAAAAAGGTGGTTGAACTCCTGAGATAACAAACCTACTCCCTCAATAACACCATTAAACTCAGCAAGAGGGTGGAGCCTTCATAGCCTAATCACCTCTTAAAGACTTTACCTCTTAAAAGTGTTCCAATGACTGTTTAGTTTCTGGTACATGAACTTTTGAGGACAATATTCAAACCACAGCACTATGGAAAAGTATAAAAACATATTGACTACAATGTAATTACTCTGTGTTATTTATAATGTAATAGAGAGCTGGGTCAGATACAGTTTCCAGTGCATCATTAGCATATTGTGCTTCATTATATCCTACTTAATTAGAATTGCCTGTTTACTTGTTAGCCTCCCCCACTAGGTTATGAGCTCCTTGATGTAGAGACTATGTCTTTTTTATCATTTCTCCTTCATGCTTAACATAGTCCTTGGTATTTAGTAAACATTAAATAATTTTTTGGACTGAACAAATACTTATAAGGTAGATATTCTTCAACACGTAGAAAAAGGTCAACATTTATTTTTTAAAGTAGATATATGTTACGTGAATCTTTACTTGGCCTTCCATTTGAAGACTGAATCCATTATCATCTAACTCTTTTCTCATATTACTATTCCTTTTTTTTCCACTATGGCATTTTTTCACCCTTTCATCTTATTTAATAACTGTCTGGAATGTCTAACAAAAATACTAGGAAATTCTTCAAAGAGACATAAAAATGACCAACAGGTATATTAAAAGGTGCTCAACATCATTAATCATCAGAGAAATGCAAATTAAACCCATTATAAGACTACGCCCATTAGGATAGCTATTATCAAAAAGACAAGTGACAACAAGTGGTAGCAATGGCGTGGAGAAAAGGGAACCCTTATAAACTATTAGTGAGAGTATAGATTGGTGCAGCTAGCATTGAAAACATTATGCAGATTCCTAAAGAAATTAAAACTAAAACTATCATATGACCTCACAATCCCTCTTCCGGGTATATACCCGAAGAAAATGAAGTCACCACCTCATAAAGATATCTGTGTTCTCACATTTATCGCAGCATTATTCACAGAAGTAAAGAATTAGAAACAACCTAAATGTCTATCAGTGGATGAATGGATAAAGAAACTATGGTGTGTGTGTATGTGTGTGTGTGTACTTGTGTGTGTTTATGTGCATGGGTATATGCATACATACATATACACTTGCACAAAATGGAATACTATTAAGCCTTAGAAATGGAGATCCTGCCATTTGCCACAACATGGACGAGCCTGGAGAACATTATGCTAAGTGAAATATGCCAGACACAGAAAGAAAAATTTTGCATGATCCCACTTATATGTGGAATCTTAAAAAGAAAGTCAAATATACAGAGACAGAGAATAAAATGATTGTGGGGTTGGGGAAAAAAATGGGAAAATATAGGTTAGAAGTTACAATGAAGCAAGTATATAGGATGAGCAAGTGTACAGAGCTGATATACAACATGAGGACTATAATTAATAAAATTGTACTGTATTTGGAATTCCTGATAAAATGAGCAGATTTTAGCTGCTCTTGTCACACACACTCAAAAATAGGTAACTATGTGAGATGATGGATATGCTAATTTGCTTCTCAATAGTAACCTTTTTACTATATATATGTGTTGCATTACATCGTGTTGTATATCCTAAATATACAAATAAAACTTAATTTTAAATTAATCAATAAAATAGTAAATTCAAATGTTTTTTCCATCCCTTTCTTGATAAAATGCTATAGTAACAGAGAAAAAAATCATTACAAATGGCATACATTGGAAAAATAAACGATTGCTATTTAATGTCTAGATTTAAGCAACGAAACATTTACAGTCATAAAAAGTCTATACAGTTGTCATGTCATGACGGCTTTAAGACCCAAATAAGAACTTGGGATCAAAGTCAGAAATACCACTATCTGAAATCATAACCAGCAAAAATGAATATAAAACGGGAGCACTTAGCCATCTGCAGAAACAGCATATACAATGAGGTTCTTATTCCCCTCTATACCTGGAATAGTGCTTCTCAGGGAGCTGACATTTTAATGCCCACAAAAATGCCACAGCATGAGCAATGACCAGTGTAGACTACCTGCCAGGCAAATTTCCCATGGGGAATGTAATAAGGAAGCATTCGGCTTTATATCTACTTCTCTTCTGAGACCAGTTATTGTGGTCGGTTCCCCCAGAGCATAATCAGTTCTAGCTGAACTGATAAGAGGCCATTGCTAAATCTACAAAGCTTAGGAATGTATTCTGGACCCATGGTGACTACACTGAAATTCAGACTCCTGTAAGCTCAGTCTAAATCTTTCCACAAACCTCTTTTACCATCTTAACTGGATGAGAAGAGAAGTGTCCCCTGAGAAAATAGCTGCATGGAGCATGGAGCCAAGGCCCTGCCGAGAAAAGCCTGCCTTCTGAAGTCACTACTACACCATTTGACAAGATGGAAAAAGGCTTTATTTCCTCCCTCTACTAAACCTATTCATTATAAAACTATTACTGAAAACTACACTTCTGGGAACAAAGTAACTGGAAATCCTAATTGTCTAAATATTTCTGTAAGTCCATGGTGGTCATGAGGAAAATAAATAAGTCCTGACTTGTTAAACCCACATTTCTCAGAGTACAGAATGTAGCTTGCTATATTTCTTCAACATTTTTTTGATCTATGGGACAGATTGTGACTGACTACAGTATTCAGCAGACAAACTACATTTCATAATTTTATCCTATGACTCATTCTCTCAACAAGATGGTCGCCTCCAGACAAATGAAATGGTTTTGAATTCAAGCAAACAGAAGCTTCATAGCTTCCACATTATGCTGAATATAAAAGCAAACAAGCTTTTTTTCTAGGGGTCCTATAAGAAGCTGTTTTGAAGGGATCCTTAGACGCACTTGAGAAACTAGATGGCCATCTGTTCTGGATGATGCAGAAGTAATGTCTGCATGCAAATAGAGGGTCACACTAAGCAAATTCCAAGTTGACTTCTAATCCTAAATCTGCTATAAAAGATTGTGCGGAAGACAATCAATCTAAGTGTCATTTAAAATTTCTTTTCTTCAATATAAATATCTACATCGACTTACAAAGAAACAGATGATGTTGGTCAACCCAATTAAAAGGGACAGTAATTAGAAAGACAATGCTCAAAACAAGATTCTCCTAGAAGAGGGATGATGAGAATGTTCCTGACAAGCAAAGATCCGTTTCCTAAAGAAGAAATGGCAATTCTCCTCAGGAAACACTGGCATCGAAGTTTCCTGCTCTTTAAAAATAACATAAATGTGTAGGCATCTTTTTTCTTTATGAAACTAATGTTTTATTGTTAGGTCTCCTTGGAGAAATATAAATTTTTACAATTTTAACTGACATCTGAAATCTATTTTTGTGTCTTAACAAGAGAAGCAACACTACCATCGTGTGGCAAAAGAGATTAAATTTGGTTTTATTAAAGTTCCAGTCAGGGATGAAATTTAAATCCACAGATAAAAGTTCTAACCAAATGTACATTTATTTTTGTATCACTTGGATACTTAATATTCATGTCTCTCATGAAATAATTTGTAACTTAGCCAACTTCTTATAATAGAAGCAAAATTTATGTGAAAAAGAAAACCTGTTATTAATTCTTCTCATTTAAGTTACACTCTTAACAGTGGCTTCTTGTTTCCTTGCAATACCAGTAAAACAAAAGAAAACATGTAAAAGCCCAGAAAAGTATCAGATTTTTCTGCAACAAGGCAGTCATACATACTTAAAACAAACAAATAAGCAAGCAAGCAAAGAACTCTAGGAAAAATAATCAAGGAAAGGATAAAAATGAAAGTTTAGAACATTATTTTATAAAGTACTTTCACCTGTGTTATCTTAATCCTAACAACAACCCTTTGATACAGCTATTAATATTCCCATTTTATTCATGGGAAAACTATGAAAAGATAACAAATAATTTACTCCCAATGAGTTCATTCAGCCAGGAGGTGAGACAGCTCACCTATTACTTACTTTGTGTCAAGATTCTTATGAGGCACTAAGGAAAAATCAGTCCTTTCCTTTTCCAGCCCTGCTAATACTTTGTTCTAATTTCTGTATAGCACTTGCCACATTGTGTTGTAATGATGTGCTTTCTCCCTCAATTGGAAGTAGAATCTTTGATCTTGGTGATATTAGTTCATTTATTTAGTATATAGTATTGACATATTATCTACTCATAATGCATGCCCTGGAGTGACATTCCAAATACAGCCTTTTCTATATTAGTGGTTTTTAAAGTGCAGATCCAGAATCTGCAGCATCACTATCACCTGGGAACTTGTTAGATATGCAGATTTGAGACCCCTCTCCAGACATATTAAATCAGAAAATCTGAGGGTGGGGCCAGCAATCTGTTTTAATATGCCCTTCAGGTGGTTCTGATGCACCCTCAGGTTTGAAAGCCCCTGCTTTACCCAGATCACCAAGGTAGATACTATTGCGTGCAGCCCAGATCCACATGCAGGGCTGAGGCATTTGTTCCACCAGCTGCTATGAACCTTGGCAACTGAGTTTTTCTCAGAGAAATTCCCACACGCAAAAAAAAAAAAATTCCCTCACCCAAAGCCACATACAAATATCACCTGTTCCAGGAAGCCCTCCTTAAACAATATGCTCTTTGCCATGTGAGTTGAGAGTCCCAAGGTATTTTGTTGGTTATTCCATCATAACCTGGCACTTAAATGGCACTTGACAATAAATATTTACTTAACAAATATTACTCATCACTACACATTTGTCTGTTAAAATGTCTACTGATTACCTTTCTTTCTGGGCTGTCAGCTGCTTGAGGGCCAGGACAATACCTCATTCATACTCTAGTGTCCAGTGCCTGGCAGGCTGTCTGACCGATCAGTGCTAGACAAGTGCTAATTGAATTAATAAACATTCTACTTTCTAGGGATTCAAAGATGAATGAAATATGAACCCATCAATGGGAAGCTCAAAATCAAGTTGGAGAAAGAGGCATGTTAACAAATTGTGGTACAGTAAGATAAATGTTACAAAAGAGTTAAGAACAAACTGTATTGCACCATAAATAACACCATGCCTTTTCATTTATTTCAATCCTGCCTATCTTTTGCAGTTCAACCCAAGAAGACAGGGCTATCCTTTTTTCTGGATTCCTATAATATGTACTCTTTGCTTCACGCATATGGCCAGTGCTGGATGTGTGTTGTCAATTAGCGTTTTATGTATCTACCCTGCCTGCCCATGTAAGTTGCAAACTGAGGTCAGGAAATATGTCTTTGTATCTCCAATATCAATCCCAACAATTCAACAATTGTGATATAGTCATCAACTTAATAAATGCTTATTGAAAAAAAAACGAAATTACCCCTGCCTTAGGTAGAGTTCCCTGGAAAACAGATTCTGAACAGAGATTTTCATGCCGTAGCCCTACTAGGGAGTATCCTCTGGAACAACACTTGTAACAAGGTGGGGAAAGTAAATCAGGCAGAGGAAGAAATTTCACTGTAAGGCTGTTGTAACGGAGATCTCAGATGATCCTATAAGAAGCTCTGGAGCTGGGATGGCCCTTCAGAGTTGTCCTATATTGAGATCTGGGCCTTTGTGTCCCACATCAACCACTGGATGCAGGGTATCCCCAAGAAGGGGTGTTAATCTTGGATGAGACAACTGCCTTCTGCACAGGGACTAGCTATGAACCATCACAACACTCCCAGCAGCTGCAAGAATAGATATTTTGCTCCAGAAGAGAGGATCTGGGCAGTGCACCCCATAGTATTATCAGTTCTTTAGTTGTGAGGAGCTTATATTGGTGTGGAGATGTATTCACTATCATTTGTACTTTGCTTAATGCGTAATGTATTGAACTCATATTTCTCTTAAGCAAATTCTGAAAACCAGGTTGGCTCAATGATTTAAACGGTAACTACAAATTTTACACAATAAATGTATTTAAATAATTTAAATTGCTACTATTATGGCTGATTCTTCACTTTCCTTTAAACAGTAAACACATATACACAGAGCCAAACATAAAAAACTCAAGTTTGTTCAGTATACTTAATTGGATATAAATTGTCAACACCATAGATATAATTTATTTATTATTTTCATACCTTCCAGTATGAAATTTTATTATATTCAAAAACACTATTGCTATTGTAAATGATATCTTCTTAAATTACATTTTCTGATTACTTGTGGTGAGATATAAAAACAAAATTGACTTAATATCAATATTCTAACTTGAAGCCTTATAAAACGTTAATTTTAGGCAGTTCCAAGATGACTGAATAGGAAGAGCTCCAGTCTACAGCTCCCAGCATGAGCGACACAGAAGACGGGTGATTTCTGCATTTCCAGTTGAGGTACCGGGTTCATCTCACTAGGGCTTGTCGGACAGTGGGTGCAGGACAGTGGGTGCAGCCACTGAGCATGAACCAAAGCAGGGCGAAGCATCACCTAACCAGGGAAGCGCAAGGGGTCAGGGAATTCCCTTTCCTAGCCAAGGGAAACTGTGATAGATGGCACATGGAAAATTGGGTAACTCCCACCCTAATACTGTGCTTTTCCAATGGTCTTAGCAAACAGCACACCAGATTATATCCTGCACCTGGCTCAGAGGGTCCCACACCCACAGACCCTCGCTCATTGCTAGCACAGCAGTCTGAGATCGAACTGCAAGGTGGCAGCGAGGCTGGGGGAGGGGTGCCAGCCATTGCTGAGGCTTGAGTAGTTAAACAAAGTGGCTTGGAAGTTCGAACTGGCTGGAGCCCACTGCAGCTCAAGGAGGCCTGCCTGCCTCTATAGACTCCACCTCTGAGGTCAGGGCATTGCTGAAAAAAAGGCAGCAGAAACCTCTGCAGACTTAAATGTCCCCAACTGACAGCTTTGAAGAGAGTAGTGGTTCTCCCCACCCAGAGTTTGAGATCTGAGAATAGACAGACTGCCTCCTCAAGTGGGTCCCAGACCCCCAAGTAGCCTAACTGGGAAGCACCCCCCAGTAGGGGCAGACTGACACCTCACATGGCCTGAAAACCCTCTGAGACCAAGCTTCCAAAGGAACAATCAGGCAGGGCAGCAGCATTTGCTGTTCAGCAATATTCGCTGTTCTGCAGCCTCCACTGCTGATACCCAGGCAAACAGGGTTGGGAGTAGACCTCCAGCAAACTCCAACAGACCTGCAGCTGAGGGTCCGGACTGTTAGAAGGAAAATTAACAAGCAGAAAGGACATCCACACCAAAACCCCATCTGTTCGTAACCATCATCAAAGACCAAACATAGATAAAACCACAAAGATGGGGAAAAAACAGAGCAGAAAAGCTGAAAATTCTAAAAATGCCTCTCCCCCTCCAGCAATGGAACAAAGCTGGATGGAAAATGACTTTCATGAGTTGAGAGAAGAAGTCTTCAGATGATCAAACTTCTCTCAGCTAAAGGAGGAAGTTTGAACCCATTGCAAAGAAGCTAAAAACCTTGAAAAAAGATTAGGTGAATGACTAACTAGAATAACCAGTGTAGAGAAGTCCTTAAATGACCTGATGGAGCTGAAAACCATGGCACAAGAACTACGTGACACATGCAAAAGCTTCAGTAGCCGATTCGATCAACTGGAAGAAAGGGTATCAGTGATTGAAGATCAAATGACTAAAATGAAGTGAGAAAAGAAGGTCAGATAAAAAAGAGTAAAAAGAATTGAATGTGAAAAGATCAAATCTACGTTGGATTGGTGTACCTGAAAGTGACGGGGAGAATGGAACCAAGTTGGAAAACACTCTTCAGGATATTATCCAGGAGTACTTCCCTAACCCAGCAAGGCAGGCCAACACTCAAATTCAGGAAATACAGAGAATGCCATAAAGATACTCCTTGAGAAGAGCAACTCCAAGACACATACTTGTCAGATTCACCAAAGTTGAAATGAAGGAAAAAATTTAAGGGCAGCCAGACAGAAAGGTCAGGTTATCCACAAAGGGAAGCCCATCAGACTAACAGCAGCTCTCTCAGCAGATACTCTACAAGCCAGAAGAGAGTGGGGGCCAATATCCAACATTGTTAAAGAAAAGAATTTTAAACCCAGAATTTCATATCCAGCCAAACTAAGCTTCATAAGTGAAGGAGAAATAAAATCCTTTACAGACAAGCAGATGCTGAGAGATTTTGTCACCACCAGGTCTGCCTTACAAGAGCTCCTGAAGGAAGCACTAAATATGGAAAGGAACAACTGGTATCAGCCTCTGCAAAAACATGCCAAATTATAAAGACCGTTGATGCTAGGAAGAAACTGCATCAACTAATGAGCAAAATAACCACTTAACTTCATAATGACAGGATCAAAATCACACATAACAATATTAACCTCAAATGGAAATGGGTTAAATGCTCGAATTAAAAGACACAGACAGACAAATTGGATAAAGAGTCAAGACCCATCAGTGTGCTATATTCAGGAGACCCATCTCACATGCAGAGACACACTTAGGCTCAAAATAAAGGCATGGAGGAAGATCTACCAAGCAAATGGAAAACAAAAAAAGCAGGGGTTGCAATCCTAGTCTCTGAAAAAACAGACTTGAAACCAACAAAGATGAAAAGAGAAAAAGAAGGCCATTACATAATGGTAAAGGGATCAATTCAACAAGAAGCGCTAACTATCCTAAATATATATGCACTCAATACAGGAGCAACCAGATTCATAAAACAAGTATTTAGAGACCTACAAAGAGACTTAGACTCCCACACAACAATAATGGGAGACTTTAACACCCCACTGTCAACATTAGACAGTTCAATGAGACAGAAAGTTAAAAAGAATATCCAGGAATTAAACTCAGCTCTGCACCAAGTGCCTAATAGACATCTACAGAACTCTCCACCCCAAATCAACAGAATATACATTCTTCTCAGCACCACATCACACTTATTCCAACATTGACCATATAGTTGGAAGTAAAGCACTCCTCAGCAAATGTAAAAGAACAAAAATTATAACAAACTGTCTCTCAGACCACAGTGCAATCAAACTACAACTCAGGATTAAGAAACTCACTGAAAACCCCTCAACTACATGGAAACTGGACAACCTGCTTCTGAATGACTACTGGGTACATAACAAAATGAAAGCAGAAATAAAGATGTTCTTTGAAACCAGTGAGAGCAAAGACACAACATACCAGAATCTCTGGGACACATTTAAAGCAGTGTGTAGAAGGAAATTTATAGCACTAAATGCCCACAAGAGAAAGCAGGAGAGATCTAAAATTGACACCCTAACATCACAATTAAAAGAACTAGAGAAGCAAGAGCAAACACATTCAAAAACTCTCAGAAGGCAAGAAATAACTAAGATCAGATCAGAACTGAAGGAGATAGAGACACAAAAACCCTTCAAAAAATCAATGAATCCAGGAGCTGGTTTTTTGAAAAGATCAACAAAATTGATACACTGCTAGCAATACTAATAAAGAAGAAAAGAGAGAAAAATCCAATAGATGCAATAAAAAATGATAAAGGGGATATCACCACTGATCCCACAGAAATACAAACTACCATCAGAGAATACTATACACACCTCTATGCAAATAAACTAGAAAATCTAGAAGAAATGGATAAATTCCTGGACACATGCACCATCCCAAGACTAAACCAGGAAGAAGTTGAATCCCTGAATAGACCAATAACAGGCTCTCAAACTGAGGCAATAATTAATAGCATACCAACCAAAAAAAAAGTCCAGGACCAGAAGGATTCACAGTGGAATTCTACTAGAGGTACAAGGAGGAGGCGGTAACCTTCCTTCTGAAACTATTACAATCAATAGAAAAAGAGGGAATCCTCCCTAACTCATTTTATGAGGCCAGCATCATCCTGATACCAAAGCCTGACAGAGATACAACAAAAAAGAGAATTTTAGACCAATATCCCTGATGAACATCAATGCAAAAATCCTCAATAAAATACTGGCAAACTGGATCCAGCAGCACATCAAAAAGCTTATCCACATGATCAAAAAGCTTATCCACATGATCAAGTGAGCTTCATCCCTGGGATGCAAGATTTGTTCAATGTAGGCAAATCAATAAATGTAATCCATCATATAAACAGAAGCAAAGACAAAAACCACATGGTTATCTCAATAGATGCAGAAAAGGCCTTCAACAATATTCAACAGCCTTTCATGCTAAAAACTCTCAATAAACTAGGTATTGATGGGACATATCTCAAAATAATAAGAACTGTTTATGACAATCCACAGCCAATATCATAATGCATGGACAAAACCTTGAAGAATTCCCTTTGAAAGCTAGCACAAGAAAAGGATGCCCTCTCTTACCACTCCCATTCAGGATAATAGTGGAAGTTCTGGACAGAAAAACCAGGCAAAAGAAAGAAATAAAGAAAAATATCACATAGGAATAGAGGAAG
>NW_016806642.1:735947-742131 GCF_001698545.2 Rhinopithecus bieti
GAAAAAACTACTGTAAAGTTCATATGGAATCAAAAAAGAGCCTGTATTGCCAAGACAATCCTAAGCCAAAAGAACAAAACTGGAGGCATCATGCTACCTGACCTCAAACTATACTACAAGGCCACAGTAACCAAAACAGTATGGTACTGGTACCAAAACAGAGCTATAGACCAATGGAACAGAACAGAGCCCTCAGAAATAATACCACACATCTACAACCAACTGATCTTTGACAAACCTGACAAAAACAAGCAATGGGGAAAGGAGTCCCTATTTAATAAATGGTGCTGGGAAAACTGGCTAGTCATATGTAGAAAGCTGAAACTGGATCACTTCCTTACACCTTATACAAAAATTAATTCAAAATGGATTATAGACTTAAATGGTAGACCTAATACCATAAAAACCCTGGAAGAAAACCTAGGCCAGACCATTCAGGACATAGGCATGGGCGAGGACTTCGCATCTAAAACACCAAAAGCAATGGTAACAAAAGCCAAAATTGACAAATGGGATCTAATTAAACTAAAGAGCTTCTGCACAGCAAAACAAACTACCATCAGAGTGAACAGGCAACCTACATAATGGGAGAAAAATTTCACAATCTACTCATCTGACAAAGGGCTAATGTCCAGAACCTACAAAGAACTCAATCAAATTTACAAGAAAACAAAAACAGCCCCATCAAAAAGTAGACAAAGGATATGAACAGACACTTCTCAAAAGAAGACATTTATGCAGCCAACAGACACATGAAAAAAGGTTCATCATCACTGGTCATCAGAGAATTGCAAATCAAAACCACAATGAGATATTGTCTCACATCAGTTAGAATGGCAATCATTAAAAAGTCAGGAAACAACAGGTACTGGAGAAGAAGTGGAGAAATAGGAATGATTTTACACTGTAGGTGGGACTGTAAAATAGTTCAACCATTGTGGAAGACAGTATGGTGATTCCTCAAGGATCTAGAACTAGAAATATCATTTGACAGCCATCCCATTACTGGGTATATATCCAAAGGATTATATATCATTCTACTATAAAGGCACATGCACATGTGTATTTATTGTGGCACTATTCACAATAGCAAAGACTTGGAACCAACCCAAATGTCCACCAATGATAGACTGGATTAAGAAAATGTGGCACATATACACCATGGAATACTATGTAGCCATAAAAAAGGATGAGTTAATGTCCTTTGTAGGGACATGGATGAAGCTGGAAACCATCATTCTGAGTAAACTATCGCAAGGACAATAAACCAAACACCACATGTTCTCACTCATAGGTGGGAATTGAACAATGAGAACACCTGGACACAGGAAGGGGAACATCAAACACCAGGGCCCGTTGTGGGGTGAGGGGAGGGGGAAGGATAGCATTAGGAGATATACCTAATGTAAATGACAGGGTAATGGGTGCAGCACACCAACATGGCACATGTACATTTGTAACAAACCTGCACGTTGTGCACGTGTACCCTAGAACTTAAAGTGTAATAAAATAAATAAATAAATAAAACATGAATTTTAATAATTTATCTCTAGATTTATTTTCTTACTTAGGTAATAATATTAGCTGCAATAATTTATTTTTTCTCCTATGTATTCCAAATGTTATTCTCCTAATTGAAATGACTGGTAACTAGTTAAATGTTAAATTAAAGTGGCAATATCAGGCATCCAAGTCTTGTTCTTGATTTTTAAAAAATTATATTAGGAGTGATGTTTGGTGTAAATTTTTGTAGATACCTTTATTAGGACAAGGAAGCGCTCATCTATAATTTGCTTTCTAAGAGTTTTCTTAGAATATTGAATTAGTGTTTAATTTTTTATTATATTTTATATTTTGAAATGATTACATCATTCTTGCTCTTTAAATTATTCGAGTAAAATACATTGATGGTCTAATTCTGAACCTCTACTGAATTCCTAGAATAAATCCAATTCAATGATGATGGATTGCCTTTTGATAAATTCTAATCACTAATTTTTTGTGTGTTTGCACATTTCTATGTGAAATGGGCCCAAAATTTTTCTCATTATTTTTTCATTTGGTTTTGGTATCAAGGTCTTATCAATCTCATAATATCAGTTGAGAAGTGTTAGATGTGCCTATTACGACAAATGTAGATGTGTCAATTGTTTTATACATATTTAAAACTAGATATTAAGTGCATATGAGTCGAGTATCACATTTTCATAGGGAAGAAAAACTGTTATCAAGGTATGCTGATTTTTTTCATAATGCTCTGTCATAAATTCTGTTTTGTCTGATATTTAAGAAGCAGGCTGTTTATTTGAAAGGTTTGGATCAAGATAAAATAGATAAGAAATTCCAAAGCAAAAGGCATACCAGCATCTAGATTTTCAAATGATGCACTGAGAACTGGTCTTACATATCTAAAGTCATTTGCATACAAAGAGTATCAAAACATATCAAGAGTGACAAATAGGTATGATTTAATAAGGATGATTTTGAAGTTATTCAGTACAGTGCTAGGAATCCACTCCCCTCATCCCACATTAGCCACCACAGACAGAAAAAAAAAATTTTGTTGGAAACAATTCTTCATGAATATTTCATGTCTCTACATTCATAGATATGAACAACCTATCTATTTCATGACTAATTTTTCAGAAATATTTTCAAGTGGCCCTGAAAGAAAAGAAACAGAAATTTGCTCTGGAACAAATTTATTTACATTTATGAATAATAAAGATAGAGAAATCTTTCCTGGAGACATCACAGGATAATAAAGATAGAGATGCCTCCCTCCTCTTCCCAGAGAGTTTTGCTCACAGTCTAGGGTAATATAGGCAATGCCTCTCTCCAGAGAGGATAATGAGTTTGTGGGTTTGTTAGCAGTCCCCTAGGAGACTGCAGGTTGACCTAAGATCAGTGTTCCTGTTTTGATGCAGACCCACTGTGAGTGCGGAATCTACCTGGATCCACTTCCAGATAACCCCCTGGGGACTTGGAAGAAAAGGAAAAATCACGTGAACATGAAGGTCCTTCTGGTTGCTGTGCTGTAAATAACAAACTCTAAATCTCTTCGGATTCATTGTGTGCTTATCAGCCAAAACTACGGAAGTCTAGCAAGACAAGCTGGCATCTGTCATCACACTGCTGTTTTTGAAAGTATTTGAGAGGAATTTCATGTCTGCTAAAGCTAAAGGAGGCTACAGAAGCTTTAGTAACTTGTCCTCTACACAAGATAACTAAATCCTAGAGATCATACATGAAATTGATAGTTGGAATATCGGTATGAGATCATTTTCAAAGACTCCTAGCCAAGAGTGTTTATTGCTAGGACAAGATGACCCTAACAGAAAGGAAATATAGAAAGTATCATCAGGGGCACATTGTGAAAGGGTATTATCTCAAGAAGAGCCACTCTGCACTAAGAAAATTGTAGTGAGATGGGAAAAACAAGTTTTCAGAGAAGCCATGAAAGGGCTCCAAAAGAGAAACATACAGGTCTGAATATTAGTAAGAAATTAGTAGAATATTACTAAAGAATTAATTTAATTTAAAAATTACTCAAACAAGAATTTAGATGTCTCCTTTTTTTCTTTTCACAGTCTAAAACACTTGTCCTCTACACAAGATAACTAAATCCCAGAGATCATACATGAAATTATGTATCCTGCCCCAAACACTACCCAATTACAATGAAACCTTTAAACAAATACAGAAGTGTTAATTAATGCTTAGAATGGAATACATTTTCCAACGCAATGTAATCTTAGAATTATTTCCTACAATCAAACATAAAAGTCAGAAGGCCTAGAATTTCATTTAGCAGCAAAGGCCTTCTGACTTTTATGTTTGTGCTTTGAACTACTGAACAAGTTTGAAAAAATAAGTTACAAAAGTGTTGGCTTCATATTTCATGAGTCCTGATTATTCAATATCCCATTATATGAAAATAATTCAATTAGATTTCATTTAGTTTCCATTTGCCTTCTACAACTTTTCTCAACTTTTTTTACTCTAGTCTGAAAATCTTTTACCTAAATGATTGAGTCCATTTACACTTTTGTTTCGTAATTTATTTTACATTTTTGTGATTTTAGTTTTATCTTTCTTCTCGTGTTCTTTTGTATTTGTTGAATTCATTTATTTAATTTTGTTTTGAACTTATTCTACTTTTCTCATGTACTAGTTTTAAAGTTAGGTTATCAGTCTATTTTAATTATTTTAAAGGTCACTTTAGAAATTTTGACACCAAAATCTAGAATTTAAGGAATCAACATATAAGCTTAAAATTCTTTAACCGCAATCATTATCTCTTGATTTCCATTCTATTGTTCAGTCCTTTATTCTATTGTTTCAGTCTTTTTGAAAATTTTCTAGTAATTTAAACTTTTTATAACCTCAAAAATGAGATACTATTATATTATCACATGTACTCACATTATTAAATTTACCTACATTTACTATTTTCTTTTGTCATAATTTCAAGTCTCTGTCACTAGTTGTCTTATGAATGAAATATATCTTTTAAAGGTTCGTTAGTGAGAGCTAAATGACAGTAAATTTTTTTGTATGCCTGAAAATTACCTGGTGGCAATTGTTTTCTCTGAAATCTTTGAAGATTTTATTCAGTTGTCTTATGGCTTCTCTTGCTACAATTGAGAAGCTGGTTGTCAGATCAGTTATAGTTTATTTGTAAAAAAAAAAAAAGTATATATTATTTTATCTCTAGATTATTTATTTGGTCTCTCTGTTGTTCTATGTTTAATTTTTTAAGATCTATCTTCTAGACCTCTAGGCTACTTAGCTTACCTATTTATAATATAAAGTATCCAAATATCCACTTAAAGAAATTTGTGTGGCTTTTTAAAATAATTTATTTTATTTATTTTTTTTAATTAGAGATAGGACCTCTCTATATTGCCTAGGCTGGTCTCAAACTCCTAGCCTCAAGTGACCTTCCCACCTCAGCCTCCCAAAGAGCTGTAATTACAGGTGTGAGCCACCATGACTGGCTGACTTTTTAAAAAAATATAATCACTTTTATACATTCTTGTTTTGTTAGTCAAAAATATGTGTGTTATTCATATTTGAATAATATATGAGTTGGTGTATAAGTCTGGAATCACAATTTTCTTATTTCGGGATTTTGTTTAAAGTATTACACCATTGTCTTTATTGAGTGTTTAGCAGTGCTAAGAGGAAATTTTATAGCACTAAATGCCTATATCAAAAAGTTTGAAAGATCTCAAATGAACAACCTAATATTGCACCTAAAGGAACTAGAAAAAACAAGAACAAGCCAAACCCAAAACTAGCACAAAAAAAGAAGTAACTAAGATCAGAGCAGAACTAAATGAAATTGAGACCAAAAAAAATATGTATACAAAGAACTAATGAAACAATCAGTTGGTTCTTTGAAAAGATAAACAAAATGGACAGACTGCTAGCTAGATTAACCAAGAAAAGGAACAAAAAGATGAAAATAAATACATTTAGAAATAATACAGGTGACATTACAATAAATACCACGGCAATACAAAAGACCATCAGAGGCTAATATGAACACCTCTGTGTGTATATATTGCAACACCTGAAGGAAATGGATAACTTCCTGGAAACATGCAACCTCCCAAGAATGAACCAAGTAGAAATTAAAATGCTGAGCTGATCAATAATGAGAAACAAAATTGAATCAGTAATAAAAAAATCTTCCAACAAAAATAATCTCAGATTACAGACAGATTCAGAGCTGAATTTTACCACACAAACAGAGAAGAGCTGGTACCAATCTTACTGAGACTATTCAGAAAAATAGAATAGAAGGGATTCCTCCCTAACTCATTCTATGAAACCAATATCACCCTGATACCAAAATCAGGAAAGGACACAAGAAGAAAAGAAAACTATAGGTTAATATCCCTGATGAACATAAACGCAAAAGTCCTCAACAAAATAGGAAAGAACCAAATCCAACAGCACATCAAGAAGAGAATACATCACAATCAAGTGGACTGTGTTCCAGGGAGGCAAGGATGGACCAACATCTTCAAATCAATAAATATGATTCATCACATAAACGGAACTAAACAAAAACTATAGGATCACCTGAATAGATGTAGAAAAGCCATTTAACAAAATGTAACATCTCTTCATGATAAAAAAAAAAAAAAAAAAAAAAAAAAAAAAAAAAAAAAAA
>NW_016806642.1:742377-779269 GCF_001698545.2 Rhinopithecus bieti
AAAAAAAAAAAAAAAAAAAAAAAAAAAAAACTTCAACAAACCAGGCATCTAAGAAGCATACCTCAAAATAATAAGCGCCATCAATGACAAACCAATTACCAATGTAATACTGAGTGAGCAAAAATTGAAAGCATTCCCCCTAAGAGCTGGAAGAAAACAAGGATGTCCACTCGAACCACTCCTATTCAACATAGTACTGGAAGTCCTAACTAGAGCAATCAGGCAAGGGAAAAAAATAAAAGGTATCCAAATAAGAAAAAAGGAAGTCAAATTATTTCTGAATTCACCAGTGACATGATCGTGCGCTTAGTACACCCTAAGGACTCTCCAAAAGACTCATAGACTTGATAAACAACTTTAGTAAAGTTTCAGGATACAAAATCAATGTACAAAACTCGGGGTCAGGTGTGGTGTGGTGGCTTATGCCTGTAATCCCAGCACTTTGGGAGGCCCAGGCAGGTGGATCACTTGATTAGGACTTCAAGGTCAGTCTGGCCAATATGGTGAAATCCAGTCTCTACTGAAAATACAAAAATTAGATGAACATGGTGGTATACACCTGTAATCTCAGCTACACAGGAGGCTGAGGCATGAGAATTGCTTGAACCTGGGAGGTGAAGGTTGCAGTGAGCTGAGATCACACCACTGCACTCCAGCCTGGGCAACAGAGTAAGACTCCATCTCAAAAAAAAAAAAAAAAAAAAAAATTTAGTAACATTTATATAAACTAGTAATGCTCATTCTGAGAACCAAATCAAGAATACAATCCCATTTAAAATAGCCACACAAAAAATAAAAATACCTAGGAATATATTTAACCAAGAAGGTGAAATATTTCCATAAGGAGAACTAAAAATACAGATGAAAGAAATCATAGATGACACAAACAAATGGAAAAACATCCCATGCTCGCGGATTTGAAGAATCAGTATTATCAAAATAACCATACTGATCAAGGCAATCTACATATTCAAAGAAATCCCTATCAAATTACGAATGACATTTTTCACAATATTAGAAAAAGCAATCCTAAAGTTCATATGAAACAAAAATGACAGTAGAATCAGAAAAAGCAACAAAATCCTAAGAAAAAAGAACAAATTTAGACACATCACATTGCCTGACTCCACATGTACTACAGCCTTATACTATAGTCTTATACTACAAGGCTATAGTAACAGCAACAGCATGGTACTAGTACAAAAATACATACATAGGTCAATGGAACACAATAAATAATCCAAAAATAAAGCCACACACCTACAACCAAATAATCTTTGACAAGATCAACAAAAATTAAAAATGAGGAGAGGACACTATTTATTCAATAAATAGTGCTGGGAAAACTGGCTGGCCATTTGCGGAGGAATGAAACTGGACCCCTACCTCTCACCATATACAAAAAATAACTCAAGATGAAGTAAAGACTTAAATGTAAGGCCTCCAAAAACCCTAGAAGAAAATGTAGAAAAAACTCTTCTGGTTATTAGCATAGGCAAAGAATTTTTGACTAAGACCTCAAAAGCAATTGCATGAAAACAGCAACTGACAAATAAAGCTTACTTAAATGAAAGAGCTTCTGCACAGCAAAAGAAACAACAGATTAAATGAACAACCTACAGAAAGGGAGTAAATATTTGCAAGCTGTGTATCTGAGAAAAGACTAATATCCAGAATACGCAAAGAGCTTAAAAAATTAACCTGAAATAAATAATCCCACTAAAAAGTATGCAAAGGACATAAACAGACGCTTCTTAAAAGACAACATACAAACGGCCAGCAAACTTATGAAAAAATGCTCAACATCAATAATGTTCAACAATACTCAGAGAAATGTAAATTAAAACCACAATGAGATATCATCTCACATAAGTCACAATGCCTCTTATTAAAAAATCAAAAACAACAGATATTGGCAAGAATGCAGAGAAAAAAAAGGGACGCTTCTATACTGTTAGTGGGAGTATAAATTAGTTCAACCTCTATGGAAAACGGTAATGGAGATCTCTCAAAGAACTAAAAGTAGAACTACCATTCAACCTAGCAATCCCACTACTGGGCATCTATCCAAAGGGAAAAAAAAAAATCATTTTATCAAAAAGACACCTGCACTCTTACACGTATCACAACATTATTCACAAAAACAAAGTCATGGAATCAAACTAAGTGTCCATCAGTGGTTGACCGGACAAAAAAAAAATGTGGTAAACATACACAGTGGAATGCTGAGCAACCATAAAAAAAAGAATGAAAGCATGTCTTCTGCAGCAGCACTGATGAAGGTAGAGACAATTATCCCAGTGAACTAAGTCAGAAACAAAACCAGATACCACATGTTCTCACTTACAAGTGGGAGCAAAACAGTGGGTGCACATGATTATAAATATGGAAATAAGAAAATGGGGATTCCAAAAAGGAGAGTGAGAGTGGGTCAGTGGTTGAAAAACTATCTACTGGGTTTAATGTTTACTGTTTGTGTAATTAGTACACTAGAAGCCCAATCCCTAACGGTATACAATATGCCCATGTAACAAATCTGCACATGTACTCCCTGAATTGAAAATAAAGCAAATTTTTAAAAATAGCACAAAGGATATGGGGATAAAAGTATACACTTGCAAAAATTTTACACTGTTTATGATGTGGTATAATATTGCTTGAAGGTGAACTGTGATAAATTAAGAATGCACATTTTAAAATCTAGAGCAGCTGCAAAAAATAGCTATTAGATCAATAAGGAAAACAAAATGAAAGATTAAAATAGAATCAATCTAAACAAAGACAGTAAGTGAAGAAAAAAGAGAGCAAATCCCACAAATAGGAAATAAATAGCTGATAGTAGACTTAAACCCAAACATAATGAAAATTATATTAAACATAAAGGGCCTTAACTGCCAATTAAAATACAAAGATTGCCAGAATGATTTAAATTATCATATGGATTTTTATGATGACAATATGTCTTGGAATATGGTATGACTTTTTAATTTATTGATTCAAATCTTTTAGTTCTGAAAACATTTCTTAAACTGTATTTTTTTAATCTATTCAATTCTGTTCTTCAAAGTAATTATGAATAATTGAAATATTATTGGTCTCTTTTCCATACCTATAAATTTCTCTCTAATCCTGCTTTTTCCTACAGCTGCTGTAATAAATTACCACAAATGTAATAGCTGAAAACAGCAACGACTTATTATCTTCCAATTCTAGAGGTGGGAAGTCTGAAGTGAGTTTCACTGAGCTGTAACCAAGGGGTGGGTGAGACTGTGCTCCCTCCAGAAACTCTAGCAAATAATCCATTTTTTGACTTTCCCAGGTTCTAGACCTGCATTCCTGACATTCCTTGGCTCATGGCTTCTTCTTCCATCTTCAAGGTCAACAGGGTACCCTCTTGAAATCTGTCTCTGCTTTATCATTACATCACCTTCTCCTTTTCTGTCTCTGTGGTCAAATATCTCTCTGCTCTCCTTTTATAGGAACACTTATGGTTACATTTAGAAATCGCCAGAATAATCTCCCATTCTAAAGCCTCTCGCTGATAGCCAGAACCAACTTTCTAGCCATTTGAGTGGGTAACTTTGAAAGCAGATCCTTCAGCCACATTTAAACCTTCAGATGACTGCAGTCCTGACTAACGTCTTGACTGCAACCTATTCATGAATTTCTGACCCACAGAAACTGTGAGGATAATCAATATTTATTGTTAAGTCACTGAGCTTTAAAGTAATTTGCTGTGGAGCAATAGATACCTAATACATAAATGTAATATATTATAAATTAAGAAGCAAGACAATAAGATATGCGACCATGAAACATCCACCAACTTAAAACCAGTCGATTGCATCTGAGGTGTTGACAGTACTGTTTCTCTCTCACTCTGACTCGTCTATTGACTGTTTTTGTTTTGTTTTGTTTTGTTTGAGGTGCAGTCTCACTCTGTCGCCCACGCTGGAGTGCAGTGGCATGATTTCGGCTGCACTGCAAGCTCCGCCTCCCGGGTTCACGCCATTCTCCTGCCTCAGCCTCCTGAGTAGCTGGGACTTACAGGCGCCCGCCACCGTGCCCTGTCATACCATATTCCAAGACATATTGTCATCATAAAAATCCATATGATAATTTAAATCATTCTGGCAATCTTTGTATTTTAATTGGCAGTTAAGGCCCTTTATATTTAATATAATTTTCATTATGTTTGGGTTTAAGTCTACTATCAGCTATTTATTTCCTATTTGTGGGATTTGCTCTCTTTTTTCTTCACTTACTGTCTTTGTTTAGATTGATTCTATTTTAATCTTTCATTTTGTTTTCCTTATTGATCTAATAGCTATTTTTTGCAGCTGCTCTAGATTTTAAAATGTGCATTCTTAATTTATCACAGTTCACCTTCAAGCAATATTATACCACATCATAAATATTTTTGTATTTTTAATAGAGACGGGGTTTCACCGTGGTCTCTATTTCCGGACCTTGTGATCCGCCCGCCTGGGCCTCCCAAAATGCTGGGATTACAGGCATGAGCCACCATGCCCGGCCGACTGTTTTTTTAAAATATGACACATGCATAGGATCCCTCTTCTAGTTTCACCATATGTGATTTTCCTCTGTGCTAGTCTTAATCCAAGAAAGCATCTTTAGGAAACCCAATTACCCTACTCCTCTTGCTTAAAACAAGGAATCGATATTTCCCCTTGGGTTATGGCACCAATTTTAGAGAATTGTGCTGTATTGATTTTCTTTCCTTTTTTTTTTAAATGCTTTTACTCTTCAAAAGCCCAGCTTTTCAGAACTGTTATATGAAAGCCATGCTCTAAGGAATGTGTTAACTTCTCAATATTTTAAGACTTTGACAATTTTATCCATATATTATGGCAAATAATTAAAAGTTGGATTCCTGAACCACTACATTCTCTAGTTTCCTTCTGCCCACCCAGTCACTAACCACTAACAATTTCCCCACAGATCTTTACTTTCTCATTATTTCATTGACTTTCACTGACTGCCATTATAATAAATGATATGTAGAAAAACACCTTTGCATTTCTTCTAAAGATACTCCTGATTTCATTTTCTATATTTACATATATTTCCTATATGTTAATTATTCTCACCCCAAACATTTGAATTGATAAGTTTATCTTAGGATTCAAGGCCAGGGAGGGAAAAATGGGTTTCTGATGAACAAGTATGTAGTCTTTAGTAACAAAAATTTTTTATTTCAGAGTTTACAGAAGTGGGATTCATGTGCGTATATTTCATGTCATCATTGAATTTAAGAAAAGTAGAAAAGAAGGTTCATAGTAGATGTACTAGAAAGAAAAATGGAAGAATTGAGTCTTCATGAGAGAGCAATTAGTAAAAGATTCATACTGTTAACAAAAATTGTTTTTTCAGAACATTGTTATTTATAAGAGTGTATAGGCCTTTTCCTGATTAATTTTTTTTTGTAATAAGGAAGGTATGAAATTAGTTCCAAATCTATATGTCATGCTTCTGGCTCCTCCCATTTCTTTTAATATTCTCAAACTGAAATGCACAACAGTAGCCTTAGATAATTGTGTCGTCTACACACTTTTGGTAAGCCTTTTCACTTACTGCCTTTTCATCTTATGCCCTATTTTGGGAGGGGAAAGAGGAGGAGAAATCTATAGAAAGAGATAGGTATATGAGCATGCCAAACCCAGAAGAATCTGTGCTGTAGTAGTCAGTAATACATCTGTGTTGTAAACAGTCATTTAATGTCAGTAAACATCCAAATGTACCCTATTTTTGTTTGAATTGTACTTAATTTATACATTTCTTTTTCTTTTTAAAATTTCCTACTTTTATTTCAAGTTTAGAGGTACATGTGCAGTATGTGCAGGTTTGTTACCTAGGTAAACATGTGCCATGGTGGTTTGCTGCACAGATCATCCCATTGGCTCTTCTTCCTGATCCTTTCCCACCTCTCACCCACTGGCCCTCCAACAGGCCCCAGTGTATTGTTTCCCATTATGTATCCATGTGTTCTCATCATTTAGCTCCCACTTATATCTGACAACATGCAGTATTTGGTTTTCTGTTCCTCAGTTAATTTGCCTCCAGCTCCATCTGTGTCCCTGCAAATGACATGATCTCATTCCTTTTTATGACTGCTTAGTAGTATTCCACAGTGTATATGTACCACATATTCTTTATCCAGTCTATCACTGATGGGCATTTAGGTTGATTCCATGTCTTTGCTATTGTGAATAGGGCTGCAGTGAACATATGCATGCAGGTGTCTTGATAAGAGAATGATTTATATTCCTTTGGGTATATACCCAGTAATGGGATTGCTGGGTCAAATGGTATTTCTGTCTCTAGGTGTGTATTAGTCTGTCCTCACACTGCAAATAAAGACATTCCAAAAACTGGGTAACTTATAAAGGAAAAGGGTTTAATGGACTCACAGTTCCACATGGCTGGGAGGCCTCCTAATCATGGCAGAAAGTGAAGGAGAAGCAAAGCCATGTCTTATATGATGGCTGGCAAGAGAGCTCGTGCAAGGGAACTCCCATTTATAAAACCATCAGATCTTGTGTGATTTATTCACTAAGACATGAACAGTATGAGGGAAACTGCTCCCATGATTCAGTTGTTTCAACCTTGCCCCACCTTTGACACATAGGAATTATTACAATTCAAGGTGAAATTTGGCTGGAGACGTAGCCAAACCAGATCATTCTGTCCCTGGTCCCTCCCAAATCTTATGTCCTCACATTTCAAAACCAATCATGCCTTCCCAACGGTCCCCCAAAGTCTTAACTCATTTCAGAATTAACTCAGAAATCCTCAGTCCAGTCTCGTCTGAGACAAGGCAAGTCCCTTCCACCTAGGAACCTGTAAAATCAAAAGCAAGTTAGTTACTTCCCAGATACAATGGGGGTACAGACATTGGGTAAATACAGCCTTTCCAAATGGGAGAAATTGGTCAAAACAAAGGGGCTACAGACCCCAAGCAAGTCTGAAATTCAGCAGGGCAATCAAATCGTTTTATTATTATTATTATTATTATTATACTTTAAGTTCTAGGGTACATGTACACAATGTGAAGGTTTGTTACATATGTATACATGTGCCGTGGTGCTTTGCTGCACCCATTAACTCATCATTTACATTAGGCATTTCTCCTAATGCTATTCCTCCCCCAACACCTCACCCCATGACAGGCCCTGGTGTGTGATGTTCCCTGCCCTGTGTCTAAGTGTTCTCATTGTTCAGTTCTCACCCATGAGTGGGAACATGTGGTGTTTGGTTTGCTGTCCTTGTGATAGTTTGCTCAGAATAATGGTTTCCAGCTTCATCCATGTCACTACAAAGGACATGACCTCATCTTTTTTTATGGCTGCAAGTATCATAGTGATATGTTGCCGCATGTTTCTAATCATTCATCTTGATGATGGACATTTGGGTTGGTTCCAAGTCCTTTGGCTATTGTGCCATAGGGCCCAGTAAACATCATGGTGTGCATTTGGTCTTTATAGCAGCATGATTTATAATCCTTTGGGTAATACCCAGTAAGGATGGCTGGGTCAATTGGTATTTCCTAGTCGATCCTTGAGGACTTGCCCACACTGTTCTTCCACAATCGGTTGCTACTAGTTTAACAGTCCCCAACCAGTGGTACCAGCGTTCCTATTCTCCACATCTCTCCAGCCCTGTTGTTTCTTGACTTTTTAATGATTGCCATTCACTGGTGTCGAGATATATCTCATTGTGGTTTTGATTTGCTTTCTCTGATGCCCCAGTGCTGATGAGCATCTTTTTCATGTGTATGTTGGCTGCATAAATGTCTTCTTTGAAAAGTGTCTGTTCAGTATACGTTGCCTTTTTGTTGGGGGTTGTTTATTTTTTCTGTACATTTGTTTCAGTTCTTTGTCGATCTGGATATTAGCCCTTTGTCAGCACGGATAGATTGCAAAAATGTTCTCCCATTCTCTAGGTTGCCTGTTCCCTGAGGTAGTTTCTTTGCTCTGCATAGAAAGCTCTTTAGTTTAGCTTTAGGTCCCATTTCTCTATTTTGGCTTTAGGCGCAATCAAATCTTAAAACTACAGAATTTATCTCTTTGAACTCATGTCTCCCATCCAGAGTCCCACTGATGCAAGAGGTGGGTTCCCATGGTCTTTAGGCCAGCTCCACCCTTGTGGCTTTGCCGGTGCAGACCCTCCTGGCGTGCTCTTCATGGGCTGGTGGTTGAGTGTCTGCAAAGCTTCCAGGCACACTGGTGCAAGCTGTTGGGGATCTACAATTCTTGGGTCTTGGAATCCAGCTGGCCCTCTTCTCCAGCTCCACTAAGCGTGGCCCCAGTGGAGACTCTCTATAGGGGCTCATACCCACTTTTCCTTTTGCACTCCCTAGCAGAATTCTTCTCCGGAGGGCTTCCTCCCCCTGTGCCAAACATCTGCCTGGACATCCAGGCATTTCCACACATCCTCTGAAATCCAGGCAGAGGTTCCCAAACCTCAATTATTGACTTCTTTTTTTTTTTTTTTTTTTTGAGACGGAGTCTCGCTCTGTTGCCCAGGCTGGAGTGCAGTGGCGCAATCTCGGCTCACTGCAAGCTCCATCTCCCGGGTTCCCGCCATTCTCCTGCCTCAGCCTCCCGAGTAGCTGGGACTACAGGCGCCCGCCACCACGCCCGGCTAGTTTTTTGTATTTTAGTAGAGACGGGGTTTCACCGTGTTAGCCAGGATGGTCTCGATCTCCTGACCTCGTGATCCGCCCGTCTCGGCCTCCCAAAGTGCTGGGATTACAGGCTTGAGCCACTGCGCCCGGCCTCAATTATTGACTTCTGTGCACCTATAGGCTCAACAACACATGTAAGCTGCCAAGGCTTGAGGCTTGCACCCTCTGAAGCATTGGTCTGACACAGGGCACCAAGTTCTGAGACTGCACAAAGCAACAAGGCGCTGGTCACAGCCCACAAAACCATTGTTTTCCTCCTAGTTCCCCTAGGTTCTGATGGAAGGGCTGCAGTGAAGACCTCTAACATGTCCAGGAGACATTCTCCCCATTGTCATGGTGATTAACATTTGGCTCCTGGTTTCTATGCAAATTTCTCAGCCTATTTAAATTTCTCCTCTGAATATGGGTTTTCCCTTTCTATTGCTATCAGGGGAACCAGCCCCCAGTATTTCAATGTGAGTCCTTTTCTATTTTCCCTAAGTTTTGGCCAGTCTGAGAAATAAGGGGAAAGAATACAAAAGAGAAATTTTAAAGCTGGGTGTCGGGGAAGACATCACATGTTGGCAGGTTTTGTAATGCCCCCTGAGCCACAAAATCTGCAGGTTTTTATTAGCAATTTTCAAAGAGTAGGTAGTGTACGAACAGGCTGTGGGTCACAGAGATCACATACTTCAAAGGCAATAAAATATCACAAGGTAAATGGGCAGGGCAAGGTCACAAGGCCAGGATGAAACTAGAATTGCGATGAAGTTTCATTTCCCACTGTGCACGCGTTGTCATCGATAAACGTCTTAACAGGAAACAGGGTTCAAGAGCAGAGAACCAGTCTGACTAGAATTCACCAGGCTGGAATTTCCTAATCCTAGCAAGCCTGGGGGCACTGCAGGAGACCAGGGCATGTTTCATCCCTATCTACAACTGCATAAGGAACACACTCCCAAAGCGGCCATTTTAGAGCTCCCCCACCCCCCAGGAATGCATTCTTTTCCCAGAGCTGTGAATTACTAATATTCCTTACTGGGGAAAGAATTCAGAGATATTTCTCTCACCCGTTTTTGGTAATAAGAGAAATATGACTCTGTTCTGCCTGGCTCCCAGGCAGTCAGAAACAGTGGTTATCTCCCTTGTTCCCTGAACATTGCTGTTATCCTGTTCTTTTTACAAGGTGCCCAGATTTCATATTGTTCAAATACACATGCTTTATGAAAAATTTGTGCAGTTAATGCAATCATCACAGGGTCCTGAGATATCATGCATCCTCAGCTTATGAAGATAACAGGATTAAGAGATTAAAGTAAAGACAGACATAGGAAATTATAAGAGTATTGACTGGGGAGGTGATAAATGTCCATGAAATCTTCACAATTTATATTCTTCTGCCATGGCTTCAGCCAGTCCCTCCATTTGGAGTCCATGACTTTCCACAATATCACATCATCAGGCTGCAAATTTTCTGAACTTTTATGCTCTGCTTCTCTTTTAAACATAAGTTCCTATTCCAAACCATATCTTTGTGAATATGTAAAACTGAATGCTTTTAACAGTACACAAGTAACCTCTTAAACACTTTGTTGTTTAGAAATTTCTTCTGCCAGGTACCCTAAATCATTTCTCTCAAGTTCAAAGTTCCACAAATCTCTAGGGCATGGGCAAAACGCCACCAATCTCTTTGCTAAAACATAGCAAGTCACATTTGGTCCAGTTTCCAACAAGTTCTTCATCTCCATCTGAGACTACCTCAGCCTGGATCTTATTGTCCATATCACTATCAGCATTTTGGTCAAAGCCATTCAACAAGTCTCTAGGAAGTTCCAAACATTCCTACATCTTCCTGTCTTCTTCTCAGCCCTCCAAACTGTTCTGAGTTCTGTCTGTTACTCAGTTCCAAAGTCACTTCCACATTTTCAGGTATCTTTATAGCAGCAACCCGCTACCTGGTACCAATTTACTGTGTTAGCCTGTTCTCACACTGCTAATAAAGACATACCCCAGACTGGGTAATGTATAAAGGAAAGAGGTTTAATCGACTCACAGTTCTACATGGCTGAGGAGACCTCACAATCATGGTGTAAGGCAAAGGAGAAGTAAAGCCACATCTTACATGGTGGCAAGCAAGAGAGCTTGTGCAGGGGAATTACCATTTATAAAAACATCAGCTCTTGTAAAACTTACTAACTACAATAAGAACAGTATGTGGGAAACCACCTGCATGATTCAATTATCTGAACCTGGCCCTGTCCTTGCCATGTGGAAATTATTACAATTCAAGATGAAATTTGACTGGGAACACAGTCAAACCATATCAAGTTATTTGAAGAATCACCACACTGTCTTCCATGGTGGTTGTACTAATTTACAACCCCAACAACAGGGTAAAAGCATTCATTTTTCTCCACTACCTTACCAACATCTGTTGTTTTTTGACCTTTTAGTAATAGCCATTCTGCCTAGTGTGAGATGGTGTATCTCATTGTGGTTTTGATTTGCATCTCTCTAATGACTGGTGATGTAGAGCTTTTTTTCATATGTTTGTTGGCCACATACATATCTTGTTTTAGGAAGTGTCTGTTTATGTCTTTTGCCCACTTTTTAATGTGGTTAGGTTTTTTCTTATAAATTTGTTTAATTTTCTTATAGAAGCTGGATATGAGACCTTTATCAGATATCTAGATTGGACCAATGTTCTCCTACTCTGTAGGTTATCTGTTTACTCTGCTGACAGTTTCTTTTGCTGGGCAGAAGTTCTTTAGTTTAATTAGATCCCATTTGTTAATTTTTACTTTTGTTGCAATTGCTTTTGGCATCTTCATCATGAAATATTTGCGCATGCCTATGTCCTGAATGGTATTGCCTAAGTTTTCTTCTATGGTTTTCATAGTTTTTGGTTTTACATTTAAGCCTTTAATACATCTTCAGTTGATTTGTGTAAATGGTGTAAGAAAGAAGTCCAGTTTCAATTTTCTGCATATGGCTAGCCAGTTCTCCGAGCACTATTCATTAAATAAGGAATCTTTTGCCCATTGCTTGTTTTTTTCAGGTTTGTTGAAGATCAGATGGTCATAGGTGTGTGGCCTTATTTCTGGGTTCTCTATTCTGTTCCATTGGTCTATGTGTCCGTTCTTGTACCAATACCATGCTGTTTTGGTTACTGTATCACTATAGTGTAGTTTGAAGTCAGGTAGTGTGATGCCTTCAGATTTGTTCTTTTTGCTTAGGATTACCTTGGCTATTTGGGCTCTTTTTTGGATGCATATGAATTTTAAGTGGTTTTTTTTTTCTAATTCTGTGAAGAATGTCAATGGTAGTTTGATGGAAATGGCATTGAATCTATAGATTGCTTTGGGCATTATGGCCATTTTCATGATATTGATTCTTTCTATCCATGAGCATGGAATGTTTCTCCATTTGTTCGTATCCTCTCTGATTTCCTTGAGCAGTGGCTTGTAGTTAACCTTGAAGAGGTTCTCCACTTCCTTTGTCAGCTGTATTCTTAGCTATTTTATACTTTTTGTGGCAACTATGAATGACAGTTCATTTGTGATTTGGCTGTCAGCTTGCCTGATGTTGGTGTATAAGAATGTTAGTGATTATTGCATATTGATTTTGTATCTTGAGACTTTGCTGAAGTTGCTCATCAGCTTAAGAATCTTTTGGGCTGAGACATTGAGGCTTTCTAAATATAGGAACATGTCATCTACAAACAAAGATAATTTGACTTCCTCTCTTCCTACTTAAATACCCTTTCTCTGGCCCTTGCCAGAACTTCCAATACTATGTTGAATAGAGGCGGTGAGAGAGGACAACTTTGTCTTTTCCTGATTTTCAAGGAGAATATGTCCAGCTTTTGACCATTCGGTATGATATTGGCTATGGGTGTGTCATATATGACTCAATATTTTGAGGTATATTCCTTCAATACCTAGTTCTTTTAGAGTTTTCAACATGAAGGGATGTTGGATTTTATCAAAGGTCTTTTTTGCAGGTATTGAGATAATTATGTGGTTTTTGTCTTAGTTCTGTTTATGTAATGAATCACATTTATTGATTTGCATATGTTGAACCAGGCTTACATCCTGAGGATGATGCCTACATGATTGTGGTGGATAAGCTTTTTGATGTGCTGCAGGATTCGGTTTGCCAGAATTTTGTTGAAGATTTTTGCATTGATGCTCATTAAGGATACTGGCCTGAAGTTTTCTGTTTTTGTTGTATCTCTGCCAAGTTTTGGTATAAGGATGACGCTGCCCTCATAAAATAATTTAGGGAGAAGTCCCTCCTTTTCAATTATTTGGAATAGTTTCAGTAGGATCAACACCAGTTTTTCTTTTACCTCTAGTAGAATTCAGTTGTGAATCTATCTGGTCCTGGGCTGCTTTTTTTTTTTTTTTTTTTTTTCAGTTGGTAAGCTATTTATTACAGCCTCAATTTCAGAAGTCATTACTAGTCTACTCAGGGATTCAATTTCTTCCTGGTTCAGTCTTGGGAGGGAAGGTGCATGTGTCCAGGGATTTATCCACTTCTAGATTTTCTAGTGTATATGCATAGAAGTGTTTATATTACACTATTATCAGATGGTTGCTAGTATTTGTTTAGGATCAGTGGTAATAGTCCCCTTATCATTTCTGATTGTGTTTATTTGACTCTTTTTTCTTTTCTTTTTATTAATCTAGCTAGTGGCATATCTATTTTATTAACTTTTCAAAAAAAAAAAAAGCTTCTGGATTCATTGATTTTGAAGGGTTTTCATGTCCCTATCTCCTTTAGTTCAGCTCTGACCTTGGTTATTTTTCTTGTCTTCTGCTAGCCCTGGGGTTTGTTTGCTCTTTGCTCTTGGGTCTCTAGTTCTTTTAGCTGTGATGTTAGGTTGTTAACTTAAGATCTTAAGTATTTTGATGTGGGCATTTAGTGCTATACATTTCCCTCTTAATACGACTTTAGCTATGTCAAAGAGATTCTGGTATGTTGTTTCGTTGTTCTCATTCATTTCAAAGAACTTCTTAATTTCTGCCTTAATTTCATCATTTACCCAAAAGTCATTCAGGAGCTAGTTGTCCAATTTCAAGGTAGTTGTATGGTTTTGAGTGAACTTCTTAATCTTGAGTTCGAATTTGATTGTGCTGTGGTTCAAGAAACTTTGAGTTCAGATTATTTTTTCATTTACTGAGGACTGTTTTACTTCCGATTATGTGATCAATTTTCAGGTAAGTTTTGTGTGGTGATAAGAATGTATATTCTGTTGTTTTGAGGTGGAGAGTTCTGTAGATATCTATGAAGTCCACTTGAGCCAGGGTTGAGTTCAGGTACTGATATCTTTGTTTTGTTTCAGTGATCTGTCTAATATTGTCAGTAGGTTGTTAAAGTCTCCCATTATTATTGTGTGAGAGTCTAAGTCTCTTTGAAGGTTTTGGAGAACTTGCTTTATGAATCTTGGAGCTCCTGTATTGGGTGCATATATAGTTAGTATAATTAGCTCTTCCTGTTGAATTGAACTCTTTACCATTATATGTTTTTCTTTGCTTTTTTTGTTTTTGTTTTGCTTTTTTCTTCATTGGTTTAAAGTCTGTTTTGTCAGAAACTATGATTGCAAACCCTGCTTTTTTTCTATTTCCCATTTCCTTGGTACATTTTTCCCCATCCTTTATTTTGAGCCATGTGTGTCTTTGCATGTGATATGAGTGTCTTGAAGACAGCATACCTGTGGGTCTTGATTCTTTATCCAGCTTGCCGTTCTGTGTTTTTTAACTGGGACATTTAGCCTGTTTACATTTAAGGTTAGGATTATTATGTGTGGATTTGTTCCTGTCATCTTGATGCCAGTCGGTTTGCAGACTTGTTTATGTGGTTGCTTCAAAGTGTCATTGGTCTGTGCACTTCAATGTGTTTTTGTAGTGGCTGGTAACAGTTTTTCCTTTCCATATTTAATGCTTCCTTCAGGAGCTCTTGTAAGGCAGATCTGCTGGTAACGAATTCTCTCACCATTTGCTTCTCTGGAAAGAATCTTATTTTCCCTTCACTTATGAAGCTTAGTTTGGCTGGATATGAAACTCTGGGTTGGAATTTCTTTTGTTTAAAATGTTGAATATTGACCCCAGTCTTTTGAGCTTATAGGGTTTCTGCTGAGAGGTGCACTGTTAGTCTGATGTGCTTCCCTTTGTAGATGACCTGGCCTTTCTCTCTGGCTGCACTTAACATTTTTTCTTTCATTCCAACCTCGGAGAATCTGATGATTTGTGTCTTGGGGATGATCTTCTCATGGAGTATCCTACAGGAGTTTTCTACTTTTCCTGAAGTTGAATGTTGGCCTATCTATCTAGGTTTGGAAAGTTCCCCTGGATGGTATAGTGAAATATGTTTTCCAAATTGGTTTCATTTTCCCCATCTCTTTCAAGTACCCCAATCAGTGGTAGATTTTGTCTCTTCACATAATCCCATATTTCTCGAAGGTTTTGTTTATTCCTTTTCATTCTCTTCTCTCTACTTTTGTCTGTCTGTCTTATTTCATAAAGACAGTCTTCAAGCTCTGAAATTCTTTCCTCTACTTGGTCTATTCTGCCATTAATACTTGGGATTGTACTGTGAAGTTCTTGTAATGTGTTTTTCAGCTCTATCAGGTCAGTTATGTTCCACTCTCTATGGGCTATTTTAAGTGTCAGCTCCTGCACTGTTTTATCATGATTTTTATCTTCTTTGCATTGAGTTACAACATGATCCTGTAGCCCAGCAAAGTTTGGTTTTATCCACATTCTGAAGTCTACTTCTGTCATTTCATTCATTTCAGCCTCAACCCAGTTCTGAACCCTTACTGAAGAGGTGTTGCAGTCATTTAGAGGAAAGGGGGCACTCTGACTTTTGAGTTTTCAGCATTTTGCACTAATTTTTTCTCATCTTTGTAGGCTTACCTACCTTCAATCTTTGAGGTTGCTGATCCCTTTGAATGAAATTTTGTTGTTGTTGTTGTTGTTTGTTTGTTTTTCTTATAACAGTCTGACCACTGTTCTGCAGGGCTGCTGTGGTGTGCTGGGGGTCTACTCCAGACCCTAGGCTGGTACCTGGAGGTATCACCACGGAAGGCTGCAAAATAGCAGCCTGCTCCTTCCTCTGGAAGCTCTGTCCCAGGGGTATACTGACCTGTTGCACTCAAACACACTTGTAGGAGGTGGTTAGGGACCCTTGTTAGGACGTCTCACCCAGTCAGGAGGAACAAGATAAGAGACCCACTTAAAGAAACAGTCTAGCTGTGTTTTGGTAGAGCAGCTGTACTGTGTTGGCAACCCCTTCAGCGCCCTATTGGTTTGGGCTCTCCAAGGTCCAGAGAAGGGACCAGTTGAGATGTCCAAACAATAAAGATGGTGGCCCACCCCACCCCATGGGAGAAATTAGAATTGCATCCCAGGGAGAAATTAAAACACTGTTGGCCATAGAACACCTCCAGGAGTGGCAAGAGGCCCCAGCTGGGAGGATCCGCCCTATGAGGAGGAAAGGATGGAGTCCAGTTTAGCAGCCTGGCCACCCCTTGACAAAACAGCTATATCTGCTGGGGAGCCACCTCTGTTCTTGGACTCTCCAAAGTGCGCAGGCTGGAATGGCTGATTTGTTCAAACAACAAAGCTGTCGGCCTGCCCCACACCCTAGGCAGTCCATCCCAGGGAGAGATCAGAGCTCTGTTTGTAGAATACAGGCAGTTAGGGGTGGCTGAAAGCCCCAGATGGGAGGTCCCCCCTACTGAAGAGGAATGGATCAGGGTCCAACTCAAAGAAGCAGTCTGGTAATGTTCTGGCAAAGCAGCTCCACTGCACTCATGGGGACCCTTCCTCATCCAGACCATCTGGATTCTCCGAAGCCTGCAAGCTAGAATGGCTATGTCGACCAAACAGTAAAGATGGTGACTGGCCTCTTCTTCTGGGGGCTCCATCCAGTCTCAGGCAGGCTCCACTTTGTTGCTAGTGGCTGGTTGGAATTTCAAGCCAGTAGGTCTTATCTTGTGAGGTGCCATGGAGGTGGGGCCTGAAGACCAATACTGCTCAGACCCATGGATTCAGCCCTCTTCCTAGGGGTATGTATGGACCTGCCTTGCCTGAGTTGCAGTGCCTTTGTCAAAGACCCCGGAGCTGGCGTATGTAAAGCTCCTGGGTCTCTGTATGTGCCTAAGCGGCTGTTCTGCCAAGACCCACCAAGACCATTCAGCTCTGTGTGTCAGACCCAAGACCCTGGTGGTGTGGGCTCAGGAAGGGTTCTCCTGATCTGAAGGTTGCAAAGGCTTGTGGGAGAAGCATGGTTTCCCAGGGCCACACATTCACTCACCAGTTCCCTTGGCTGGGAGTAGGGGGTTTCCCCGGCTCTGTGTTCCTCCTGGGTCATCCATCACCCCACCCTGCTTTTCTTCATTTTCTGTGGGTGAAGTTGTTTCCCTGATCAATTCCAATGTGAGTACCTGGATATTTCAGTTGAAGATTCTGTATTCACTCGCCCCTTTCATTCCTCTCCATGAGTGCCATGCACCATAGCTGCTTTTAACTGGACATCTTGCCCTGGTATCTATACATTTATTTTTCTAGTTTTATATTTTTATAAGAGCTACAAACATTAAGAAATACATACTTTATGAGCTTTATTTTAGTTCCATTTAAGTAGCATTATAAGACAGGTGGCTTGCCTCGACTTTATGAATCTATGAACATATTTTTCTTTTTCCCTAAAATACTGATATTGATCATTGTTCTTCCCTCTTTGTCTAGCTGCTAAAAAGGTCAGAAATAAGTTTTGTAATCAATTGCTATTCCACCACAAATAGTTCTCTGCAGAGTTTTCTTCTTTCTTCCTTATTATGTCTCCATTTCTTTTTCTTTGGTAAGTTGTTTTTACCATAACATATTTGTTTTTTATAAGCTGTCTGATAGAGTTTAGATATTTGTGCCAAAATTTCATGTTAAATTGCAATTCCCAGTGTTGCAAGTGGGGCCTGGCAGAGGTGTTTGAGTCATGGGGACAGATCTCTCATGGCTTGATGCTGTCCTCACCGTAATGAGTGAGTTCTTGTAATATCTGGTTGTTGTAAAGTATGGCACCTCCCCAACCCCACTCTCTCTTGCCTCTGCTTCTACCATGTGACATGCCTGCTCTCGCTTTACCTTTCACCTTGAGTAAAAGCTCCCTGAAGCCTCCCCAGAAGCCGAGCAGATGCCAGTGCCGTGCTTGTACAGTCTGCAGAACCATGAGCCAAGTAAACCTCTTTATTATTATTCAATCTCTGGTATTTCTTTATAGCAATAAAAGAACAGCCTAACACACTTCCTAAAATGAATTTTTTTACATTGGCAAAGTAAAAACAATCAGTAAGACATACACAAAGTTTTTTTTTTTGAGAAAGGATCTGGCACAATCTCGGCTCCCTGAAACTTCCACTTTCTGGATTCAAGTCACCCTCCCACCCCTGCCTTCCAAGTAGCTGGGACTACAGGAGCATGCTACCACATCCAGCTAACTTTTGTATTTTCTATGGAGATAGATAGGGTTTTGCTATACTATCCAGGCTGGTCTCAAACTCCTTAGCTCAAGTGATCCCCTAGCCTTGTCCTCCCAAATTGCTTGGATTATAGGTATGAACCACTGCATCCAGCCTTCAAGTAGAACTTTCTGCAATGCTGGAAATGTTCTATATCTGCACCATCCAATATGGTAGCCACTAATCACATGTGCCTACTGAGCACTTGAAGTATCACTAGTGTGCCTGAGGAACTGAATTTTTAATTGTATTTAATTTTAATTAATGTAAATCTAAATAGCAATACCTAACTGGTGGCTATACTATTGAACTGCACAGATATAACATTAAAATAATACCTTTTGCACTTAAGTGATTTTTGTCCTCCCCATAAGATGTAAACTTTTTGTGAAATGTTTATATTTTACATAATGCCTTAAACACACCAAGTTTATAAAAGTTTAAATAAAAACTAAGATAGTACATCTTTGTTCACGAAGGACTATAAAACCATCAAGCACGTTGACTTATTTTATTAATGCAAATCAATACACCATTATGAGTTTCTTTATCTATAAAGTCCAGATATAATATGATAAATATTATATCTCACAAATATATGTTAAAAACTGATATCAATATTTTATTACTATACTGGAGACATGGGAAAAGAAGTAGCATACAGATGGTAACATTATTACATTATGACCTCTATTATATAGTTTGAGTGATGAGTTAGTTAATGCCCATAATATTAAACAATTTAATAAAACTTTTGGAGATGGCTAAATTAAATGGTTTAATGGCATAATGTTGAGTTTAGAGTTAAGCAATTGAATAAAACCATAGGGAGCATCTGTAATCAAGCCAGATTTAGGCAACATCTGATGCACATTTATAGAATAATAGCCTTGATGGTAAGCTAATTTGAGGAAAGTAGGTCCAGCTGTATATTCATTAGAAAGAAGGAAGATGCTCTAAAACATAAAGCAACATACATGAGAGCCAATCTAGCAAAATATCCATTAGCTTAAGGGTATGTAAAAGCAGTCTTAGCTCCATCCCTGACTAAGCAAGTTCATTTCCGTTCCTTTATTTATGTGCTGGTGTCTCAGAAAAATAGAGAAGAACAATAACCTTACATTTACCTTGAGTATTTGATGAATAGATTGTGAGTATAAACATACTGATATGGAGACAGGGGATAAGGTGTGTTGCACATTTCCAAAGATGCATTACTTCAATTTATTGAGACAAGACCTTGGGAACCTTTCAAATCATATACTCTATTTCCAAAAGACAATATGTTATCATTAAAGATAATGTTATATTTAAGCAGTTCCAACTTATTTGCACTTACTGACATTAATAAATGCCTGTGAAATTCTTTTAATACCTTAGCAATTTCATAAAATGCTTTCAAATGCGGATTTTAAAATGTTTACAAATCTGTGGTGAGGTGCTCATTATTCCTCATTCTATTCTATGGCAGGACACCATGTGGTATATCACAAAGAAAATGGGCTTTACATGCCACATGAACTTGAAATTGAGCCTCAACTCTTACAACACAGTATTTTTTACTTAGTAATGCTACTTCTTCATGTCTGTTTTCTCATCTATAAATTAGGCATTGTAAAGCCTTGTGAAAGGTTAAAGGAAAAGCATACATATTTAGTACCTGGAATGACATAGATGTTTATCAATGTCTTCTTCATTATTAATTCTGAAATCATGTATTGCTTTGTTCTCCCTTTCATCCGTGGCTCTGCATGCTTCATCTTCTGTCTATACTATAATCTCATCTTTTGAGTCTATCAAAAGAGAATGATTGAAAATCCACAAGACAGCTTTGAAGAGAGAACATTTCAGTCACTTTCAAGTTCGTTTTTGGACTGTAATCATGAATCAGAAAATGATAACCCAGGGGCTAAATTCGACCTGAAGACTGTGTATGGCCCATGAGCTAAGAATAGGTTACAATGCAGAAGAAGGAAAGAAGAAAAAAAAATAAAACAAGGAAAAACATGGGGAGGAGGAATAGGGTGAAAAGAAGGGGTAAAATATGGGAAACTGTATATCCTCAAAAAAAAAAAAAAAAAAAAAAACCTAAAATATTTACTATCAGGCCCTTTAAAGAAAGAAAAATCTTGTCAACTTCTGGACTATATCCTGAAGTCTTTGTGATTGGAGGCCTCCTCTTGTTATACAGCATTGAGAATTCAGTGTAATTATCTATAAGCAAATAATAAAAACCCAGACTTGTAAATAACTGTGTTTATTAACAATAAAGAAATCAAAGAAAGATTAAAAGTATAACAAATCTGTGATTATTTTCAGATATTAGTAAGAATAATTCTTAGTTACCTAGAGTCTGAGTTAAAATTAAGTTCGTTTGAAATGCTGTGTAACTTACTGGAGGGTTTCCAGCTCTGCAACCAAAAAACTCATTGCGTTATGCATTATTTGAATATTACGGTAAAGAAAGTCAACATGCTTAATTAAAATGTCTGAACTGTGATATTAGTAGTTATTTATTGAGCTGTTATTTCAGAGCTTTGGAGGAAATACAATTTACATCTTAGGCAGTAAAACTCCAGCATGAAAGTCAAACTTCCAACTACCTCTGACTCCAGCAGAAATTTAACTTTCTTGACAAACTCAGTTTATTTTTGTAAATTCAGGCATATGGAAATGAGCCCAGGACTGTATTAGTCAAAATTATCAAACTATGAGCAATAAATTTTTTAAAAATAGAAATATAATTCATAATATTGGTGGTCTTAAGAGTTCTGATGTTCACTATGTGAATATACACAAGCTGACTATTCAGTCCACAGCCCGTTTTCTGGGAAATGACTTACCATATACAAGTGTGAGGCCCCTCTGGCCCTATGTGTCCCATATGATCCTTTCAGCCTGGCCTTAGCTCATTTAAATTGAGTCAGCCAAATTTTCCTTCTAGAATTGGGTTTCAGATACATTAATCTGTCTCTTAGCTTAAACTCTTATGGAGCTGAAGGAGGGCCACTTTCAGCACATGCATAGAGAAGCAGAAAGAAAAAAGAAACGCTAAACAGGGAAAAATCAGAAGGTTTGTAGAACAAAGCCAAGACAGCCCATGGCATCCTGTATCTACAAAGGTCTGCATCACTGCCTTGCCAGTTACTGGCTTTTCTGTTTACTTCTCATCCCTCATGAAGGCCAGTGATTTTCCTGCTCCCTGCTTGTGTAAAATACTCTGCATCCACATGTAGTAAAACATGTTTGCTCCACAACACAACTTCCTAGAGTTTCTGATTCACAGGCCTGAGGTGGGGCCTGATCATTTGTATTTCTGAAAGTTTACAGGTGATTCTGATATGTGGAGAGGTAACCACACTCTGAGAATCACTACCCTAAGGTCATGTATGTGTCTTGGATTGGAGTTAGGGGGACAAGGTGATTACATAGTTGAATAAATTAGGGGGAAAAAAAGGACCTCTTGTTTTCAGTTCTAGATAATTCTAGTTCTGTGATGTTAATTGTCTTCTAGTTCTATGAGGTTAATTTTTCAATCATCGAAGTACCCCTTTGTGACTAGTGTTTCTACTTCCTCTGTGGTAACACGGGACTTCAGGAACTAAGTGTCCCAAGCCATGACTTGCAGTGGTACCACAATCCACTCAGCCTTATGGAAGAACTATCATTTCCAAGAACTATGAGAAATGGGGAAATAAGATGTTGGTCCCTATTTTTATTCCCAACAAGCCATCCAATATCTGTGACACCCAAACTCAAAAACTCTACTCCATTTTCTTTCTCAGCATGGACCATTTTCATGGGAATCTTTCCCAGTCTAAAACAATCAATTTACATCACCTTGATGAGTCTAGGTTTTTAAAAACAAAGTTTCTGTTTCATATCCTGTGAGGGCAAGAGGCTAGGTTGCTGAAGAAAGATGGGAAATATCTGAATATGGAATGAAGATACTTTTACAGTGCATAAGCTTCATAAAGTACAAAGTCTATCTCCCAGTCTTGAGAAAATCCACCACAATTCCCTAACATCAGAAGTCTTTTGGCTCCAAAACTTCAGGATGCTAAGTCACCTTGGCATCAAAACTGATTCCAGACAATGCTTATTCATTCAACAAATGTTTACTGAGCACACATACTTTCAGCAGAAGACCCAGCTTTTATAAGAACTTAATCTTAAACAATTTGAGAGAGAAAGAGACCCTTTAAATACCTATATATAAATTATAAATGCAAAATTAGGCATAAAATATTTATTTGAAGTGAGAAAACAAATCCCAACAAATAATACATTTTATTAAGTTGCAATATCAAAAGCATAAAATCAGAAAAGTCACATATTTGTATTAACTTTTTTATTAACTGCCAAATTAAAAATTTGTCATTGGTAACAACATGTAAAATTTTCAGATTGTTGTGATATTTAGAAAAACTTCATCGAGAGAACTGTTTGACTAGGTGTTGATGAAAAACCATTTCTATACTTACATTTTACTTATCTAATATTTGGAAGAATTTTTTATAAATGAGCTTCTGGTTCTGAACATTTCTAACTTTGTTCTCCTCCTCTACCAACGTACTTGAGGAACTGTGGCTATAAGATTAATTCACATTTATAAAGTGACTGCCTGTAGTATATTTTATGTTTCAACACAAGTTGAGTCAACACAATGGGATACAGCAATATTTGAGTAAACATCCTTGCATCAGGATGGCTAACAATTATTTAACTATACAAGGAGATAACTGAAAACCACATAAATAAATCTCTCTAAATAAACTGTATTGCTAAATCAGTTTCCTCTAAGTCAGATCCAAAAACTGTCTATAGCTAGTTAAATGCTAACTCATCACATGGGGAAGTAAGACAGAGGTGAAGATGAAGTGCAAAGACTGCAGTTTGAAAAAAATCTTCCTTTTAAAAAATAACATAAAATTTGCCAGGCCAGGTGGCTCATGCCTACAGTCCTAGAGTTTGGGAAGCCAAGGCGGGAGGATCAGTTGAGGCCAGCATTTGAGACCAGTCTAGGCAACATACTAAGGCTCTGTCTCTACACAACTAAAAATAAAAAATTTAGCCAGATGTAGGTGGCACACTGCTATAGTCCTAACTACTCAGGAGGCTGGGGCAGGAGAGAGGATTGCTTGAACCCAGGAGTTCAAGGTTTCAGTAAGCTGTGATCACACCACTGCACTCCAACCTAGGTGACAGAGCAAAACCCTGCCTCTCTCTAAAAAAAGAAAATACACACACATACACACACACACACACTCTCACACATACAAACACATATATGTATATATTTATGTAAATTTATATGCACATATATTTAGATTAAAATTAGGTAAATTTTTATATGTATAGTATAAATTTACATGAATATCTAAATACATGTATACATATATTTGTGTATAGATGTATAAGTTTACATAAATATATGAACATTATTAGGATCACTCCAAAGACATTGGAATGGGCTTATGCTGGTGAGGGGGCCTGAAACTATACTTCCTTTAATTCATGATAAATCTACCATTGCATCTTCTTACTAGCAAGAACAGGAGTTAACATGATTTTAGAAAAATGAGTAATATGTAAAAGGAGTATACACTAGAATCAAGGAAGTTGAATACAACTTCTGGGCTCTTGATTAACCCCTGTATGACCATGGATAATGCACTTGACTTTAGTTTTCTCATCTCTATTATAAGGCTGATGGAAATAATATCTCCCAAAAGACATAATTCAAAAGAGTACAATTTTTAAACTACACAGCATGTTATCAAATGGATGTGTCCCCCCAAAATTTATATGACAAAGCCTAATTTCCATTTTATGGTATTACAAAGAAGGGCCTTTAGGCGGTGATTAGGTCATGAGGGTGGAGCCCTCATGAAGGGATTAGTTCTCTTCTAAAAGGGACCCCAGTGAGCTCTCTCAACCCCTTTTCACAACTTGAGAACATAACAAGGGCCAGGCACAGTGGCTCATGCCTGTAATGCCAGCACTTTGGGAGGCTGAGGCAGGCAGATCACTTGAGGTCAGGAGTTCAAGACAAGCCTGGCCAATATAATGAAATTCCATCTCTACTAAAAATACAAAAATTAGCCGGGCATGGTGGCAGGCACCTGTAGTCCCAGCTACTCAGGAGGCTGAGGCAGGAGAATCACATGAACCCTGGAGGCAGAGGTCGCAGTGAGCCGAGATCACACCACTGCACTCCAACCTGGGCAACAGAGCGACAGAACAAGATTCTGTCTCAAAAAAATAAAAATAAAAATAGAACACAGCAAGAAGATGGCCATCTATGAACCAGGAAGCAAACTCTCACCAGACACTGAATCTGTGCACACTTTGATCCCAGCTTCCAGAAGTGTAAGAAATAAATGTTTGTTGTTTAAGCTACCCAGTCTATGGTATTTTTGTTACAGCAGCCCAAGTGACTAAGACGGAGTGCTTTGTAAGTGTTCATAATTATTTTTGTTAATAGTTTAAGCACTATCATTAGCATTATTAATAGCATTAATACACAACTTAAAGTTATAAACATTGCTTTTGCCCTTCTGCTCTCTTAGCTTCTAGTCTCTACAGTGTTTTCTCCACTGTGGCTAACCTAGATAAAATTTCAGCATAGCAAGATTACATTCTTGCCATCTGTGGACTCCAAGTACACATTTATCCTTTTCCAGTGAGGAAAAGGTTTCCCTGGTAACTTGCCTTTCTAAGCCCGCTCCCGATAAGCAATTGGCTGAGTTTGACAGTTGTTTCTTTAGCAGTCTCTGTAAACTACTAGCAATTTTTTGAACAAGACTTCTTAAAGAGGTTCATGTCTTTTTTCCTGTTCTAGGCATTGGAATGAAGTACATTGGAACAGAATCATTTTATTATTTATATTTGTATTTTTAATAAAAATATGTAGGGATTTGCTCATATCAAGTATTCCTGTTAATGTAACTAAATGTTGCTCATGGCTGATCTCTCAGGTATTATCAATCTACTTGGGAACCTAGTAATGTTCCCAAATTTTCTAAGGAATTAGAAAACACAGCATTCAGTACTTTTTATTAAATTGTATTCATATTTGTCTGAACAATTGAATTTAGATTTAAGTTTTCTCAGAATACATTGCTTAAAATAAAGTTTTCAGAAACTTTAAATCTTAGAAAAATAATCTGGTATTTAAAATGAATACAAAACTGACAAAATCACTTAAGTGCAAAAGGATCATTTTAATGTGATTTGGGGAAGAATGAACAAAATAAAATATTTATTGAACTGTACCTTTTAATAATTCAGAGTACATTTGAGATAATTTCATACTCACTACATTCCAGAAGAACTCTCTATAGAAACACAGTAATGTTTTAAATTTATCCCCACAGTTGTCATAATTGTTTAACTAATAGGTAGAAAATGAAACCAAAGCATAAAAGTATAAAAATACAGACAATAAGTGCTATGGTATTAAGGGGACCAGTTTAAGAACTTTAGATGTTGTAAGGTATGAAGATGATGATAGCAATTTCTCAGGGTGCACATTTCCTAGATTATGCTTTGTCTGTCTATTGTGTACCAAGGAATTTATGATCAACTTTTCTACATATTACATTTGGCTTTTCATTCCTTCATTCATTCAACAAATATTTACTGAGTATCAATCATTTTGCAGCTGCTTTGTTAGATATTGGATATATAAAGTTAGAATGAGAAAACAATCTTCCCGTATCTCTGGTATTGACAATTTAATGGAGTATAACAGAATGTTCATATGGGATTTTGTCCTGTTTTAAAAATCATTGGGGAAGCTCAAAACTATATACAAAGCATACCATAAGCTTAGAGAGTCACCAGGAGTTGAGGAGAGATACATACGTATTTTTAGGGACTGATGAGAGGCACTAATCCAAGATTTTTTTCTACCACATCCAATGCTCATTCTTGTGACAGTTTAAACACATACAAGACTGTGAGGTAAGAAAAAAAGAATAAAAAAAGAAAAAAGACAAGCCCAAAAAAAGTAAAAGAAAGAAAACTGTGAGACAGGAGAGCACATGGCCTTTTCAGAAGCCCAGTGTCCAAGCAGGAAGACTCCTCTTCCCTTCTCAACAGAAGCATACAGAAACGCTTCTCCTTCCAAACTCCACGGGGAATAGGAAGCTTCCTGAAGTTCACTTATGCACTAGTAGGATTTCTGCAAGAAAAGAAGAGTGTTTTGTTCTCTAGTTGTATACTTGTGGAACCAGCAGACTGACTAATCTGCCCCTTGGTCACCATGGGCTGAGAAAAGAGAAGAAAGACAAGGCTAAAAGAGAGGGAAGCAGTGGGACTGCCCTTATACACTTAAAGCTGGGGCAAGCAGACACCTCAGAGGTAGCTGAGTTTGAGCTATCTTGCAGGAACTTCTCCCAGGAGGGACCCCAGCAGCGAGATGCTGTGGAATAAGGAAGGAGCTGAGGGAAGGAGGAGGAGGAGGACAATACCAAGCCAGAGCAAGATCTCCTATATCAGATAATCAAGCAGGAAACTTGACCAGGGCCCTCCTGTGCTCCATGACAGAAATGACCAGTGTGAGCTAGAGACTTCTCATCAATTAACAAGTAACCACTCCTACTCCCAGTTCAGAAAGGAGAAGTTTGCCTGTTCCCTCTCCTTCCTCTCCACCTGCACCTAAGAGAGGATCTAGCACCTAGAAGATAAAGGGGGCTGGGGGAACTCTACTCCAAGCCACTGAAGACATGAAAATTCTAACTATCCTTTGAAAAGAGAGCTTTAAATGGAGTTTGAGGCCAAAGCCATAAAATATATAAGGGTAAAGATTAAATATTGAAAGAGAGCTGCTCTAATAACTGAAAGAACCTGGAATATTAAAGAGCCCATTCATGATTCCAACAGGCAGAGTGAATGGCATTGCTTTTTCCAGAGTTTAGGCCACGTCACGACTAAAGCTAACAGTCACAGAAATAGAGATGAGCAGATGCATTGTTTTGAAAGATAGAGGCAGGCCTGGACCCCAAAAAAGGGATCTGAACTGAAGGTACACACTTGGAAGCTCCAAGCTCTTCAAAATAATAACATTGATAAATAATGATATTATCAAAATATAATATTATTAACAATAACAGTTAACATCTATTAATCTCTTACTACTTGACTAGTACTTTACTGAGAGTTTTATATGAATTATATAATTTAATCTTTCATACAATCTTATGAGGTGGGTCTGAAAAACCAACCACTTTGGGCCTATTTTACTTAGAAGGAAAGTGAAAATTTCCTAGCTGGTGAATAACAGAACAGGTATCTAAAATAGTTCTGACTACAATGGCCACATGCTCAATCCAATTTCTTTAACTACCTTCTTAACATTTTCTCTTTTTTCTTTTTTTTCCTTAACTGGGTTTGTATTAGGGAAGAGAAGTGAAGGACATGCGAAATTTATTCATTTTGTTTTATGTTTTCTTCCAACTTCTATTTTAGGTTCAGGAGGTACATGGGTGGGTTTGTTATACAGGTAAATTGTGTGTCGCAGGGATGTGATATACAGATTAGTTCATCACCCAGCTACTAAGCGTAATACTTGACAAGTAGTTTTTCAATTTTTACTTGCCTCCCACTCTCCACCCTCATGTAGACCCCAGTGCCTATTGTTCCCTTCTTAGTTGCTTTGTTAGATTGTGTATTCAACATTTAGCTCCTACTTATAAGTGAGAACATGTAGTATTTTGTTTTCTGTTCCTGCATTAATTTGCTTAGGATAATGGTCTCTGGCTCCACCCATGTTTCTGCAAAGGACATGATCTCATCCTTCTTTATGGATGTGTAGTATTCTATGATTTTATGTACCACATTTTCTTTATCCAGTCCATTATTGTTGGACATTTAGGTTCAATCCATTTCTTTGCTACTGTAAATAGTGCTGTAATGAACAATACGCATGCTTGTGTCTTCATGGGAGAATGATTTACATTCCCTTAGGTATATAACCTATAAGGGATTGCTGGGTCAATTGTTAGGTTCTTTGAGAAATTTCCAAACTGCATTCCACAGTGGCTGAACTAGCTTACACTCCCACCAGCAGTGTATAAGTATTCCCTTTTCTCCACAATCTTGCCAATATCTGTTATTTTTTTACTTTTTAATCTGACTTGTCTGAGATGGTATCACATTGTGGTTTTTATTTGCATTTCTCCAGTGACTAGTGATGTTGAGCATTTTTCCATATGCTTGCTGGCCATGTGTATGTATTCTTTTGGGAAGTATCTGTTCACATCCTTTGCCCATTTTGTAATGCGGTTGCTTATTTTTTGCTTGTTTTAAGTTCCTTATAGATTCTGGACATTAGAACTTTGTTGAATGCATAGTTTGCAAATATTTTGTACCAGTCTATAGATTATCTGATCACTCTTGATAGTTTCTTTTACTATGCAGAAGTTCTTTCTTTTAATTAGGTGCTATTTGTCAATTTTTGTTTTCATTGCAATTGCTTTTGTCATCTTCATCATGAACTTTTTGCCAATGTTTATGTCCAGAATGGTATTTCCTAGGTTTTCTTCCAGTGTTTTTTATGGTTTTTGAATTTACATTTAAGTCTTTAATCTATCTTGAGTTGATTTTTGCATATAATGAAGGAAGGGGTCCAGTTTCTATAATCTGCATGTGGCTAGCCAGTTAGCATGGCACCATTTATTGAATAGAGAGTCCTTTCTCCATTACTTGTTTTTGTTGACTTCATCGAAAATCAGATGATTGTAGGTATGTGGCTTTATTTCTGGGTTCTCTAACCTGTTGCATTGGTCCGTGTTTGTTTTTGTACAAGTACCATGCTGTCTTGGTTACTGTAGCCTTGTAGTGTAGTTTGAAGTCAGGTAGTGTGGTACCTCTGGCTTTATTCTTTTTGCTTAGGATTGCATTGGCTATTCCGGATCTTTTTTGGCTCCATATGAATTTTAGAAGAGTTATTTCTAATTCTGTGTAAATGTCATTAGTAGTTTGCTAGAAATAGCATGAAATCTGTAAATTGCTTAGGGCAGTGTGACCATTTTAACAATGTTTATTCTACCTATCCATGAGCATGAAACATTTTTTCCATTTTTTGTGTGGTCTCCGATTTCTTTTAGCAATATTTTATAATTCTTATTGTAGAAATCTTTCACCTCACTAGTTAGTTGTATTCCTAGGTACTTTATTTTTTGTAGCTCTTGTGAATGGGATTGCATTCTTGATTTGGCTCTCAGCTTGCATATTATTGCTGTAAAGGAATGCTACTGATTTTTGTATCCTGAAACTTTACTAAAGTTGTTTGTCAAGAATAGGAGTCTTTTGGAGGGTCTTTAGGTTTACTAAGTATACAGAGACAATTTAACATCCTTTTTTCTTATTTGGATAATTTTTTTTGTCTTGCCTGATTGTTCTGTCTAGGACTTCCAGTACTATGTTGAATAGGAGTGGTGAGAATGGGCATCCTTGTCTTTTCTGGTTCTAAGATAAATGCTTCCAGCTTTTGCCCGTTCAATAGGATGTTGGCTGGGGGTTTGTCATGGATAGTTCTTATCATTTTGAGGTATATTCATTCAATGCCTAGTTTGTTGAGAGTTTTTATCACGAAGGGATGTAAAATTTTATAGAAAGCCTTTTCTTCATCGATTGAGATAATCATGTGATTTTGGTTTTTGTTTCTGTTTATGTGGTGAATCACATTTATTTATTTGTGTATATTAAACGAACTTTGCATCCCAGGAATAAAGCCTACGTGATCATGGTGGATTACTTTTTTGATATGCTGCTGGATTTTATTTGCTAGTATTTTGTTGAGGATTTTTGTACTTATGTTCATCAAATATATTGGCCCCAAGTTTTCTTTTGTTGATGTTGTTGTGTCTTTGCCAGGTTTTGGTATCAGAATGATGCTGACCTCATAGAATGAGTTAGGAAAGAGTCCTTTCTCCTCAAATTTTGGAATATTTTAGTAGGATTGGCACCAGTTCTTCTTTATACATCTGGTAGAATTCAGCTGTGAATCTGTCTGGGTCAGGGCTTTTTGTGTCGGTATGCTTTTCATTACTGATTCAATTTCAGAACTTGTTATTGGTCTGTTCAGACTGTCAATTTCCTTCTGGTTCAATCTTTGGAGGTTGTATGTTTCCAGGGACTTATTAATTTCTTCTAAGCTTTCTAGTTTGTGTGCAAAGAGGTATCTGTAACAGTGACTGAGGTTTGTTTTTTTTTTTTTAATTTCTGTGGGGTTTGACAGTAATGTCTCCTTTGTCATTTCTGATAGTGTTTATTTAGATCATCTTTTTTTCAATTTAGTTCTGATGTTGGTTATTTTTCTTCTAGCTAGCTTTGAGGTCGATTTGTCTTGTTTTTCTAGTTTCTCTAGGTGTGGTATTAGGTTGTTAGTTTGAGATTGCACTTGACTTTTCTATTAACACTGTTTTAGCTGTGCCCCAGAGATTTTTTTTCTTTTTTTTTTTTTAGACAGAGTCTCGTCCTGTCACCCAGACTGAAATGCAGTGGTGTGATCTCAGCTCACTGCAACCTTTGCCTCCCGGATTCAAGAAATTCTCATGCCCCAGCCTCTTGAGTAGCTGGGATTATAGGCATGTGCCACCACACAGAGTTAATTTTTGTATTTTTAGTAGAGATTGAGTTTCACCATGTTGCCACAGCTAGTTTCAAACTCCTGGCCTCAAGTGATCTGCCCTTCTTGGTCTCCCAAACTGCTGGGATTACAGGCATGAGCCACTACACCTAGACTATCCCAGAGATTGTTATATGTTGTATCTTTGTTTTCATTAGTTTCAAATAATGGCTTGATTTCTGCCTTCATTTAACTGTTTACCCAAAAGTCATCCAAGGGTAGGTTATTTTCAATGTAATTGTATGATTTTGAGAGATATTCTTGGTATTGACTTCTCTTTTTATTGCACTGTGGTCTAAGAGTGTGGTTGTTATGATTCTGGGTTTTTAAAATTTGTTGAGAATTATTTTATGGGTGACTGTGTGGCCAGTTTTAGAGTATGTGCCATGTGCAAATGAGAAGGATGTATATTCTATGGTTGTTTTGTGGAGTGTTCTGTAGATATCTGTTAGATCCATGTGGTGAAGTGTTGAATTCAGGTCCTGAATGTCGTTGTTAGTTTTCTGTCATGATGATCTATCTAGTTCTGTCAGTGAGGTGTTGAAGTCTCCCACACTTACTGTGTGATTAACTAAGTCTCCTTATAGGCATCTAAGAACTTTTTTTAATGAATCTAGGTGCTCCAGTGCCTGGTGCATATATAGTTAGAATAACGAAGTCTTCTTGTTGAATTAAACCCTTTATCATTATGTAATAACATTCTTTGTCTTTCTTGATTGCTGTTGGTTTAAAATCTGTTTGTCTGAAATTAGCTCCCTCTCTTTACTTTGAGCCTATGGGTGTCATTGCATGTGAGATGGGTCTCTTGAAGACAGCATACAATTGGGTCTTGCTTCTTTATCTAGCTTGCTATTCTGTGCCTTTTAATTGGGGTATTTAGCTCATTTACATTCAAGGCTAATATTGATATGTGTGGATTTGGTCCTGTCAACAGGTTGTTAGCTGGTTGTTGTGCAGAATTGATTGTATAGTTGCTTTACAGTGTCAATAGTCTATATACTTGAGTGTGCTTTTGTGATGGCCAGCAACAGTCTTTCATTTCCATGTTTAGCACTCCCTTAAGGACCTCTTGTAAGGCTGGTCTGGTGGTAACAAATTCTCTTAGCATTTGCTTGTCTAAAAAGAAAGTTATTTCTCTTCTGCTTATAAGGCTTAATTTGGCTGAATACAAAATTCTTGATTAGAATTTCTACTTTTAAGAATGCTGAATGTAGGCCCTCAGTCTCCTCTGGCTTGTAGAATTTCTGCTGAAAGGTCCATTGTTAGCCTGATGGGGTTTCCTTGCAGGTGACTTGCCCCGTCTCTTTAGCTGCCTTTATTATTTTTTCTTTCACATTGACCTTGGACAATCTGATGACTATGCATCTTGGGGATGGTTGTCTTGGATAGTATCTCACAGGGATTCTCTACATTTCCTGAATTTGTCAAACTCTCTAGAAAAGTTGGGGAAATTTTCTTTCTGTTCCTGTCTTTGAGGAACACCAATAAGACACACATTTGGTCTCACCAATAAGTCACACATTTGGTCTCTTTACATAATTCCATCTTTCTCAGTGGTTTGGTTGATTCTTTTTACCTTTTTTCTTTGTTTTTGTCTGACTGAGTTGATTTGAAGAACAAGTGTTTGAGCTCTCAGATTCTTTCCTCACTTTGGTCTATACTGCCATTAATATTTGTGATTGTATTATGAAATTCGTGTAGTGAGTTTTTCAGCTCTATCAGATCAGTTTGGTTCTTTCTTAAAATGGCTATTTTGTATTTCAGCTCTTGCATCATCTTATCCATTTCCTTAGATTCCTTAGATTGGGTTTTGACTCTCTCCTTAATCTTGATGATCATCGTTTCTATCCAGATCCTGAATTCTATGTCTGTCATTGCAGCCATCGTAGCCTGGTTAAGAGCCATAGCTGAGGAACTAGTGCAATCACCTGGAAGTAAGAAGATACACTGGCTTTTTGAGTTGCCAGAGTTTTTGTGCTGGTTCTTTCTCATCTGTGTAGCCTCGTGTTCCTTTAATCTTTGAAGCTGCTGTCCTTTGGGTGGGGTTTTTTGCTTTTATATTATTTGAGGCCCTTGAGGATTTGACTGTGGTATAAGCTAACTTCAGTTGACTGGCTTGTTTCTGATAGATTTTCAGGGGCTCAAGCCTCAACTCAACACTTCTGGGCTTCATACTCTAGCCCTAGGGGACTAGTATTAGGCCCACTGCTTTGTTCTTTGGCCCCTCAAGGTTAAGCACCTGCTGCACTGGAGGGGCTCAGGTATTCCTGGTCTGCTGACAAAAACACTCCAATGGGAGGTGCCAGCCAAAGCTTTCCATTGGCACAGTGGCAGGGCAGCAGCATCTGCACCCAACTGTACATGACAACATAGCAGCACTTGAACATTTTCAACAGTATGAAACTAAATATTATCGTCAGGACATAAATAAAGTAAAAAGAAAGACAAACTCCAAAAAACACTTAAAGCAGAGAAGCCAGGAAGATGGGTGGAAAATCAAGAGGGGTTAATTTAGATATTTTGTAAGATGAGGCTAGCATGATGATTACAGAGATATAAAAGGCTTCTTTTTTATCTCAACTATTGTTGAGAGCCCAATTTAGGCTGAAAATAATGAATTCATAATATCACATTCCTTTGCTGGTGGTTCATATGTTTTCACAGGTAAAATGCTTGTTTTCTTTACAAAATAACACTTCATTTAACAGTTCTATTTTCTATTATTTGATAACTGCTGCATAAAGAAAAGTGCATAATTGATCATTTCATCAGATGTATATAACTATACGGAAAAGGTATAGCTAGTGGATGGGTATATATGCCTTTTTAAAAATTGAACACATTTTGTAGAACACATTCTTTAAACATGATTATTTTCATGGATTGAAGAACATTCTCTGTTTACAGTTTGATGCAGAAACTGAATTAAGACTGTTGTGGTTCATTTTTTAACTAAATATCCAAAGCTATTGCATTCACTATCCCTCTTAATTTATATAGCCACACTTCATTTCACTGACATTGCTCAGGAGCAAGGTGCTCAACATCAATCAATTTTTCAGGTAGCTGAAACTTACCCACTATATGAGTGAACTGACTTTATTTTAATGAATTTGGTGGAAATCTAAAATATATCATACACTTTCAGTCCTTCTTACAGAAAGTATATTATATAAAATTTATCTTTTTCCTGATGGTCTTGAATCGTTCTTATAAACTTCAGTGTTTGCGTTGTGCTATGATGTTTATAAACTTCAGTGTTTGCGTTGCGCTATGATGTAGCAATGCCCTGAGGGGCAAGTCATGTGGAGTTGTTTACCTTTAGACATAGATCACATCATGATTGGCATAATTATTCTGAATAAAACAAAGCAAAACTAAGAATGCCATGTGCTTTGAATCTAGCCATATGTGGTTTAAAATATTGGGTCGCTCATTTAAGGTCAGGATTACTCTTTAGGTAAGTTAGTAACCACTAATAATTCTTTGTTTTCCTATTAGTAACATGGGCATAGAAATAAAAGATAATATTTAATGTGTACTAATTGTCAGATACTATACTATAGCATTGACTCCACAATGTTGAGAAATAGTATAGTGAGATTAAAACTCAGACTTTGGAGTCAGACCACTTCCTATCTCTGTGTCCATATACAGATTATTTAACTTTCCATGTCTTATTTTCCTCACTGGTAAAAATGAGATCATAAAAATACCTTCCTTGTGGAGTTATTGTTAGAGTTGATGTATTTGTTAACACTTAGAGGAGTGCCAAGATTGTAGTAAGCATTGAGTAAGTGATAATGATGATGATCTCATTTTATCCTCATAGCAGTCCTGAGAGTTCGTTAATATTATGACCTCCTTACCTAGAAATAAGGAAACTAAGGCTTAGAGATGTTAAGCAACTTTTGAAGGTCACAGCACTAGTAACAAAGTACTGATTCCAGATCCAAGGACTCATAGACCACTAAGAGGACAATCCAAGATGTATTGCTCACACTGTCAGAGATGGCTTTGTTGTTCTTCAGGGTACAACCTGCACAGCTCTGTGAAACAGCCCTGCCGCTAAGATAGGCTGCCTCCCTATTTCATGCAACATTTTTTGAAGGTTAACTGAAACAAAGTATATAGAGGCAGCCAACACAGTTTCTTGTATACAGACTTAATAAATGGCAGGTGCTTTTCACCTCTTCGTACTTCAGTTTTGTTTAACCCTTTTGACTGCATCCAATCTGGTACATTCTGCACCTAACCAGAAATGAGATAATTTGTCAATTCAATAATTAACTATAAGCTACTTTTAGGCCTGAAAAATATACTCTTATCTTCTTTTAGAAAAAGTTTAAGGATATTTTGAAAGATGTTTTATTCTGGGTGTGATAGGCAACTTCCAAAACAACCCCCAGTGATCCTCACCTCCTGTTGTTTATTCCCTTGGGTGATGTCTTTTTTTTTTTTTTTTTGAGTATAGGCTGAACCTAGTGACTTGCTTCTGACAAATATAATACGGCAAAAGTGATGGATGACACTTCTGAGATTAGGTTATAAAACTATGACTCCTTGCTTGCTTGCACTCTCTCTTGCATACTTTTACTTGCTTACCTGGGTGAAGCCAACTGCCCCGTTGTGGGCTGTCCTATGGAGAGGCACACCTGATAAAAGCTGTAGGTGGTCTCCAAACAATAGCGGCAAAGAACTAAGGGCTTCAGTCCAAGAACTTGCAAGGAACTGAATCTTGCCAACAACTACCTGAGTGTGCCTGGGAGCAGATGCAACCCAGACAAACCTTGTGATGACTACAGCCTCAAGGTTGATGAAAGCATTGTTAGTCAGAGGACCCAGCTAATCCAGGTCCAAATTCCTGGCCCATAGAAAATGCCAACTAATAAATGGTTTTTTAGATCACTGAATTCTGGGGTAATTTATTATGTAGCAATAGAAAAGTAATACACTGGGGCTTTTTCTACTTAGTCTCAAATCTCTGCTTGTCTTTTATATGGTTAACCAGGATCACACTACTAAAAAGAGACATGGTACCAGCAATAATTTCTAACATAACTTTTGCCACACAATATCGTCATTTTCTGATTCCTTTCTTGCCCGTCATGCTAGGCGGTGAGCTCCTTGATGGCTGAAACTGTATGTTTTATCTCTATTTTATAAAACTATGACACTTGTTATCTACTAATTGAAATATCTGGAGCCAAAGATGAAGTACAAACTCAAAAGAAGCAAAAGTGTGGGAGGATATGGGGAGAAAGAAGAAAAGACTATAATTCAAGAAGGGATTTCTAATTTTTAAATCCTAAAGAAAACAAACCAGAAGGAGAATAAAGTGTGAAATGTGACAGTAATTTTGCTTGGCACACAAGCCATTTTTAATTAGCCTAGGAGTAGTACCTTATGATAGGCAATAACCACATGTGGAAGAATTAGTGGTGGGCAAAGCTCCCTCCTTGCTTTTGAGAAACATCTAGAGTTAATTGCTAACAACCTAACCCCTCTCTAACACTTCCTGGCCTCAGAAATGACAGCCCGGGACCAGAGCATTACATCTAGTTCTATTTCCAGACACATCATGGCAAAAGGATGGGGAAAACACCTCGACACATCACTTAGATCTGGTTGCTGGTCAACAAAACAAATTGTCTATATGGAGTCTCATGAGGAGAACTTTAAAAAGCTAATATTGCATTGCCTTAAGAAAAGCCACTTGCAGGCCAAGTGTTGTGGCTCACTTCTGTAATCACAGCACTTTGGGAGGCTGAGACAGGTGGATCACTTGAGGTCAGGGGTTCAAGAACAGACTGGCCAACATGGTGAAATGCCCATCTTTACTAAAAACACAAAAATTAGCCAGGTATGGTGGCTTGCACCTGTGGTCCCAGTTACTCAGGAGGCTGAGGCAGGAGAATCGCTTGAACCCAGGAAGCCAAGATTGCAGTGAGCCAAGATCATACCACTGTACCACTCCAGCCTGGGCGACAGAGTGAGACTCTGTCTTTAAAAAAAAAAAAAAAAAAAAAAAAAAAAAAAAAAAAAA
>NW_016806642.1:779811-812882 GCF_001698545.2 Rhinopithecus bieti
AGAATTCATTTTTCCCTAATTTCTTGGGATTTGGTCATAATTGGGTTTTGTATAATTACTCTAATAGCTTAACTAGTTTGTGCTTTTAAATTAATAATAAAATTATTAGAATTATCCATATTTTTCTAGTCTATTCCTTGTTACTTATATTATCAGGGACAAAATAGGAAAGAGAAGACATCCTATGGACCAGAACACAGGGGATTTGGCCTGAAGTCCCAGATATCCAGCTAATCAAATGTATCCTTAGATGATATTTAAGTTCTTCATGGCTTAGTTTCTTTATTAATCCAATTATTATGGAAACTGCTATAGAAATTTTGTTGGGATAAAGTGAGATGCTCAAGGTGAAAAGCCTTTGACAAGGTTAAATGAGTTGGTCAATACAAATTAAAACATAGATGTCAATCTGTATCTATTACATCCCTCCAGAAAGAACTAACCTTCTATAAGAAATTTTCTTTAATTCTAGCTTCATCAGCAATCTCCTTTCCCTAGAGTTCTTCTGTACTTTTTGCAAGTTTTATATTATCATGTGCTTATTTCTAATTATAATAATTTTCATTTAAGTTGACAGTACGAAAGTCAAAAATATTGTAAGATAAATATCAAAGTGAACTTCCACTTGCCCATTAGCACCAAACCAAATTAAACATGTGCCCTTGTGTAATTTTTTAACATCTCCAATAACTTGATTAAATATTATACATCTAGAATATTCCACAACACCTACTTCCACCACCAGCAACAGTCGGCCACTGCCTTCAGAATCACATTTTTCAGGATGCCTTATACGATTATTCTAGGATATACAAAGTATTATTTCCAGGAAGTTGGAGTTTATAGAGAACCAAACCTCCCAGTTTTAGGAAAACCTATGCCTGAGACAAGGCCCCTTAAAAAGAATTTTTTTTTAAATCTTCATTTTGGTCCTAAGAAGCCCAGGTTACTCTCTCCAACTTTACCTGATATCTGATTGGAACCAGGCCGTGGTACACCCTTTCAACACACAATTCCAGTACTTATGCCTATAATTCTAGGTAAACATCAAGACAGACACTTTGTTTGCTACCCCCAGGCCAGTGAGGTAAGCCTTGCTGGATTAGAAAGCCCAATACCAGCATGCCTTGTTCTGCTGCTGCTGTAAGAGGAGCTCCTCTCCTCACCATTTCTCCAAAACTCATCTCCCTGGCATCTAGGGAGTTCCTCCGCATTTGGCACAGGTAAACTGGTTATACATGTGTCATAACATAATTCTTAGTTGATTAATATATATCTCTATTTTTTCTTAGGTTTTCTACTCTCACTGCTCCATTGTACCAGATTCACTTTTCCTTGTCTTTGGGAGACTGGAGTAATGGGAAGGAAGGTGAAGAGGAGGGGTTCACTGTCTCCACAAGAGAACCTATCTGAGGGTCCTACCTGAACAAGAACATTATAGAGATGCTCAATCACCATGTCACCATGGGGTTGGTTAGCACTGCAGTCTCTCAGTTATAGTCATGGTGCCCTATTCTGGAGTTATTTCTGTGGCATGAAGGCATCTGCCAATGCCTTCCAAACCACCCAAACTTCCAGGGTAAGCATTCTTATTTCCCAGGGTACACCAGTTATTCCTCACCATTATTCTGAATTTTAGAGAGTATGTAGTCAAGAGCCCTAAACTGTGCTCTTTTATAAGCAGGAAGCTAGTCCTAGACCAAACATCACTTTCCATTCAGCTAATGTTAAGTTTCCTCTTATGTGCATGCTGTGCATGCCATTATCAAAGCACCAAACACAGCATTGTATTGAAGTTATCCCACTTTTTTGTTAAAGTGTACATTCTTTACAGACAACCATCAGATCACAGCATTTTTTTAGAGCTATATGTCTGCATATGTCTTTTGAATTGAATTGCATTAAGTCAGGGATGTGATCCTAGGAAATTCTGAATCTCTGAGTTCTCTTTGCTGTATTTTATATTATCAACATAGAAAATGTTCCTAAAACCTCATAATAAAATTTTAAGCAATTTTCAACATGAATTTCTAGAACATTGAACTTATAATTGTAAAAGTTTTCTTATTCTTTAGTATTGCTGTCATTAAATTTTCAAAATATGTATGTCTCAATATCAATGTATATTCATATTCTAATTCTATGACTTAAGTCAATGTTGCTTTATTCAACTACCACAATAAGATTCTGTCACTATAATAAAAAATCCAATACTTTTCATTTTAAAATAAATATAGTAGTACAAAATAGTATTATAAAAGATTATGGATGCTTGGATAAGCAGTGGTTAGGAAGTAGAAAATCATCATATTTCCTATATTGATCATGATTTAAAGACATAATAAAATCTTAAAATTAAGCAACTGAGTAATTGAGTAACAGAATAGAAATTGCTTTCAGTGAAAAAGCTAGTCCATCATTTTCACTTTTAGATCACTAATTATAGAGTATTCTTACTTACTGTTTTCTATTAGGAATAGATGGTTTCATGGTAATAAAGGCAACGTAAATTTAGCTCTTTATGATTCCTTATGACCTCTCGATTTTAAAGTTGACAAATCTCCTTAGATTATAATGTTCTGTAAAATATTCCATGTATATAGGAGTCAAATGCTATCCAATGTATTTATCTCTTCAAAATTGCCCCAAACTACCCACTCAATCACAAATACCACAAATAACGTATAGGGGTACGATCTTTATTTTCTTTAGTATGATAGTACAATCTCACTCTCTTTAAAGTGGCAGATAATTTTGCCTTTTGTGAAAAAGCACAGTATTGCAGTTCATGTCATGTTTCATCACTTATTCTACAGCATTTATTGATAGACACAATATGGCCTTTCATGGAAAATACAGTCCAATGGGCATATATTAACACTCGAGCACACTGTATTCTTGAGACTGTGTCCATTCAAGCACAATCTGGGCAACGTGAGTAGTTCTTCTTTAAGTACTCCATTTAATATAAGCCCACCGACTCATACATTTTGTAATACCCAGGTTCTCCATCAGAGCATCTAGGACCCCATGTGCTGTCACTCACAGAAGTCTGAAGTTCACCTGCAAATAACCTGAAATAAATTATCATGATCCCAAATACTCTTGTCCATGATTACAAAAATATTTAGTTATACCACCACCTTTCATTCTTGCTCTTTCTCTCTTGAAGACTTTGGACCCTATAGGCTGGTCTACACTCCATTCATCACCATTGGCCAGCCAAATAAGATTGTTTTTCTCTTACTATATTATAGAAGAATATTCAGAAATTAACTTGAAGGCATGCACTCAGAAATGTAACTTCCAATGACAAGACAAGGAAAAGAAAACAAAAGTTATCTGAGAGCAAGCTAGCAGAGGAATTAAAATAATACATTATACACTTCAAAGCCATGGTGATTTGTCTGGAAAAGTGAGGATAAAATGGGTAATTAATCTAACAGAAATGGTGTTGATATTTCACAAGGGCAGAATGATCGCTGAAGAATAAGAAATGTGGAAGGAACCTAGAAATAAAATGGTAAGACAAGCAAATATGTAAATGGATCTGCTGTCAGACAAGATAACAGCGAAAGTAAGCTGTTAACAGATGCCATCAAGAAGCATTGTAATATGCTTGGCCTAGGAGACAATATACATATAAAATTATTTATTAGTAGTTGACAGTGATGTATGAGAACATTAATGTTTCTTTATGATTGATCACTGTTTTTATTTATTCGTATCTGATCAGAATTGTGTATTAATTAGAACCTCAGCATTATTTAACGTAGAGAAAAAGCATAAATTTTGCTGGGCACTCACTCTTTAGAAGAGACAAAATAACCTTGAAGTGGGACCATAAAGCATCACGATTTACAGGCTACAAGTCTCAGGAGAGCCTCTTATACAGAGTTCCTCACAAGGCAAAAAGCATTTCTAACACCTCTTCACTTGGTTGATTCCTACTTGGTGTTGAGTATTATTCTAAGCCTTCTTTGAGCTAAATGTCCCTCCAATATACCTCCACAAATTGTATACTTCTCTTATCAGAGCAACAATTAAATCTTATTGGCTTGTATTTCCTGCTAGACTGTAACTTGGAGTGAAACTGTATTTTGCTGACTAATATAGATCCAGATCTAACAAAGTTACCAGAACATAGTAGGCAGTCAACAAATATTTATTGAAGTAATGAAAGAACACTTAGATAGGAGTGATGACTTACAAAAGAGTCAAAAATATCTAGTTTTTAAACTAGATTTCTTTTAAGAAATTTGTCATTTCTTGATAGGCACTCCTAAAGAATCTTAAAGAGGGTTGATGTTATGGCCCCTAGGAAATGTATGCCTGTTAGAAGCTTAGGCTTCTAGGAAGTAGACATCCAACCTAATTACATTTTCATTATGGTGACAAAGGAAGGCGAATATGCTAGACTCATTTCTATCCAAGCCTGATTCTCAGAGTCTAGCAGTTCATTTTATAGTGTTCATGATACCATGTTTCCTATATTTAGAATTACTTCTAATAACTGAAACCCAGTAAGACTAAATTCTGCAGTGAAGATAAAATTACATTGAAAGTTCATGAGCTTTAAAGTGCCAACTACAATACAACCCCATTGCAATTGCTTGTGACTGTACCATAACCATGTTTTATGATGAGACAACCTATAAATAAGTTAGCATTTTGATCATTATTTGGTACATATGAACACTTTATTTTTCCCCTCTATTTTTTAATAGTTAACATATGCCTTGAATGGTAGTTTTCAGTTATTAATAACTTCTTTTAATATAAAATTTAAAAGATTTTTAGTCCTTGTATCTGATTATCCAAGAATTTCATTGTGGATAATTTTATTTTAAAATTTATTTTCAAGTTACAAAAATGAACATATCAATTTTAAGGAAAAATGAAACAAGTATAGTAACACACAAAATGTTATATATTACATTTAAATTTTTTAAAGAACAAACACTACTAAAATGGTTGGGATGATTTGATAGGGTATTTTGTACTGTGGTGATTGTTTTACTACATAGTGTTAACAGTTTGATTATTTCTACAGAAACACTGAAGCTTTTTTAAATTTTGAATTATTCGAATGCAAAGATCTACAAATAAGAATGTACAACAATGTAAAAATATTTTAAAAATCAATTACATACCGAGCCTGCAGCAAATACTATGAGAACTAAACAACAATGTGATGAAGATCATTTCTTTCAGGATAACAAAAAACAATTAGTTTAATATCTAGAAAAGGAATTTTACAAGAGAGAAATTCCATTTTCCCTCATAAAAAATATTGGCAAAAAAATTCATTTAAAATTCTTAATTTGATAAGTTATGATATCCTCTCACTCAATAATCAAGTAACTATTTATTAGTAATTCACTATTGTACCTAATACAGGTGTAAAACCTGAACAGAATGCATCCAGTAGCTGTTTGAGAACTCTGAAAAGTAAGTGGCAAGGAGACTGGGAAGAAAATCAGAATTCAAAGTACCACTGAAAGGGCAGTGAGTTTTAACTTTTATTTTACTCTAGCATCTCCTGGCCTGGACTCAATTCAGCAGGAAATCTGGAAATAGAATTTGATTGTAAACAGATAAAGTGCTAGGAAAATTCCTCCAGTTCTGGCTTAAGAAGCTCAAGGAGTGGAAAAGCAATCTCCCAACACTCAGAGAATGCAGGAACTCCCTTTTTCTTTCTTGTTCTCCGTTCTCTCATGTCCCTGCCCCCAAGCAATCCAATAGTGGCTCAAAGACCATGGCTGAGGCAGCAATGGGAGGTACAAGAGCTGAAAACTCTAAGGGAGGAAAACTTTCATTTCCAGTCACAGGAGCTGTAATTAAAGCAAATAAGGTAATTTTCCCCCACCCCCTTTGAAATGGTTTGGCCCTGTGTCCCCACCCAAATTTCACATTGAATTGTAATCCCCACATGTCTAGGGAGGGACCTGTAATGCCACAGGTCAAGGGAGAGAGGTGATTGGATCGTGGGAGTGGTTCCCCCATGCTGTTCTCATGACAGTCAGTGAGTTCACAAGAGATCTGATGATTTTATATGTGTTTGGAAGTTCCTCCTTTGGTCTTCTCTCTCACCTGCCATGCTGTAGGAAACACCTGCCTCCCCTTCCACCAGAATTGTAAGTTTCCTGAGGCCTCCCCAGCCATGCTAAACTGTGAGTCAATTAAACCTCTTTTCTTTATAAATTACCCAGTCTCAGGCAGTCCTTTATAACAGTGAGAACATGGACTAACACATTCTTTTATTATCTTGTTGCTTTGTACCAGATGTGGAGAGAGTCACAAGAAGCATGTGGCAGAGTGGAGTAATAAAGATACAGTAAGAGGACTAATGAGGGGAGCCCCAGGAAACAGGAAAGTACAGGAAAGAGTGCAGATACAAAATCTTGAAATCTTGAAATAAAATACAATTGATATTTGAACAACAAAAGATTGAACTGCATGAGTCCACGTAGTGGATATTTTTCAATAAATACAGTCAGCCCTCTGTATTGGCGGGTTCCATATCCACAATCAAACATGAACTGAAAGTACAATATTCATGGAATGTGAAACCTGAGTATACAAAGGCAACCTTTTTGTATCTGAGTGTCCCACAGGGCTGACTGTGGAACTTGAGTATGCACAGATTTTGGTATCCACAGGGGGGTCTTAACCAATCCTCTGCAGATAGGGAGGAATGATTATAGAAAACATAAAGAAGAACCAGATGGATATTTTAGAACTAAAAGATACAATAACAAATTTTAAAACTTTGGCTCACTAGCAGAATAGAGAGGACAAAAAAAAAAAAACTAATGAATTCGAAGATAGAGCAATAGAAATTATCGTTGTCCCCCCTTATGCAAGGTTTTGCTTGCCCATGGTCAACTGCAATCTGAAATATTAAATAGAAATTCCAGAAGAAACAATACACAACTTTTAAAACATGTGTGGTTCTGAGCAGCACGATGAAATCTCACACCATCCCACTTTGTCCCAATCAGGACATGAAATCATCCCTTTATCAAAGCATATCCACACTGTGTATTACATGTGCCCATTAGTCTCTTAGTGGCCATATTTGTTGTCACATCAGCTGTTGTGGTATAGCAGAGCTTGTATTCAAGTAACCCTTATTTTACTTACTATTGTCCCCAAGGTACAAGTAGTGATGCCGGCAGGTACAAGTAGTGATGCCGGCAATTCAGATATGCAAAAGAGAAGCCATCAGGTGCCACTTTTAAGTGAAAATGTTGTTAAAAGAAAGACTTCAGTGGAATTAAATTTGAAAGAGTTTAATTGAGCAATTAATGCTTTACAAATTGGAAAGCATCCCAAGCCAGGGTATGCTCAGAGACTTCAGCATAGCCATGTGGTGGAAGAAGATTTATGAACAGAAAAAGGAAAGTAACCTACAGAAATCAGAAGTAAGGTGCAGAAACACCTGGATTAGTTACTGCTCGGTGTTTACCTTATGTGAACATGGTTTGAATAGCTGTCTGCATTTGATTGGCCAAAACTCAGTGATTGGCACAAGAATAGGCTATGGTCTGTTTACATCTCCGCTTGTTAATAGTTCAGGATGTACAGAGAACACTTTAGGCTGAACTTAGAATATGTAAGGATGTAGCTTTAGGCTAAACTTGATTTAATAAGGTGAAAGTTTTCGATTTAATAAAGAAATCAAATAAATCATGTCGAGATTACTAAGATCTACAGTAAGAATGAATGTTCTATTTGTGAAATTGTAAAGAAGGAAAAGGAAATGTGCACATAGTCTACACAGGGTTTGATACTATCTGCCTTTCAAACAACCACGAGGGGTCTTGGAACGTAACCCTTGAGGATAAGGGGGAACTATGTTATATGACCTGAAAAGCAGGGGGAAAATAATTGAGAAAGTTAAACAGAACCTCAGGAACCTGTGGTGTAATAATGAAAGAACTAATATTTGTGTTATTTTAGTCACAGAGACAAAAAAGAATATGTTAACCTTTAAAACTTTGAAGAAATAAGGGCTGAAAGTAACCCAAATGTGAAGAAAAGGCATTAAGCTACAGATTCAAAAAATTCAGCAAACACAAACAGAAAAATAACAACAACAATGAAAAAATGCCCAGAGCCATCCTATTCCAACTGCTGAAAACTAGAGACAAAGAAAGTATCATGAAAAAAGCCAAAGAAAAATGATGTATTACTTATAGGGAAACATTTATTCTAATGACTGCAGCTGTTTCATTGAGGCCAGAAGGAAGTGAAACAACATTTATAAAGTGCTGAAAGAAAATAATTTTCAACCCAGAATTCCATATTCAGAGAAAATGTCTTTTAGGAATTAAGATAAAATATTCTCAGATGGATAATAAACTAAAAAATGTGTTGCCAGCAGATCTGTTCTACAAGAATCATTAAAGGAACTTCTTCAGACAGAAGGAAAATAATACCCAAAAGATGCCTGTAGCATCGAGAATGAAGGAAGAACAACAGAAATGTTAAGCATCTCAGTAAATATAACAAAGTCTTCTTGTCTTCTGTAGTTGTTTAAAGTGTGTTTGATCTTTAAAAGCAAAAATTGTAACATTCTCTTGTGCATTTTGAATGTATGTAGATATAATACATTATGGTAAATACAACTGAAGAGGGAACTATATGGTGAAAAGGTAACTGGCTGTTTTATGCAGGATAAACTATAAGAAAACAAAAATAGATGTGGGAGCTACAATTACAATGTGACTGCCTACAGGAAAGTGATCTTTAAAGTCAGAAGCAAGAATTATCAGGAACAGATTTGAAGTGGTGTAAAGTGAAATACTTAATATAGCAAATAAATTCTCAGAATCTGATCCATACTTACTATTACAGCTTCGCATCACTCTCCTTTTCCTTGTACTATACATTCTACTTATGCAAATTACCTGCAATTCTGTGTGTATTCTATAGTTACATGCCTCTATGACTCTTGTATAAGTTGCTTCTTCTTGTGAGATTGACCTCCTTCCTTCCTTTCTCCACCTGGCTAATTAAATTCATTCATCAAAATTAGTTCAGGTGTTTCCTCCTGACATAACTCCCTCCAAAGTTAGGTTTCATAACGTTCTTAAGCATTCCACATAGTTTATTACAGGGGCCATGGTGCTTAAAAAAATATACTATCTGTTCATTTGCCTTCATATTCAATTAATAAAGAAATCTGTGCCCAATATAAAAATTTCAAACAAGAGAATAAAATACATCTTACAGAAACAACGAATACAAATTTTACATGGAGTAAACATTTGCTTCATGTATCTTTGCCTCCCCCAAATGAGTGTGTGCTTATCCAGTTTTTTTTCTTTCTACTTAAATCCTTTCTCTGATGGAGCTTTTCGTTCCAGTGGGTGAAAACAGATTATGTAAAATATAAATATAATATGTTGATGCTGATAGTATCTAAGAAGAAAAATTAAACAGGATAATGGGACAAAGAAGGAGTAGGATTTATAATCATTCCAAAACAGTGTCCCTTTTGCCACATTCTGCCTTACATGTTATAAATCTTATAATGTGCAAAAACTGGAATATACTATTTAATTAGAATTTCTCTGATGATTAGTGTGTGCAGATATTTCATAGGTTAACTGACCATGCAGCTGTCAGTTTACATGATTATTTCATTCAACAGACCATAAGCTCCTTGCAGCCAATAACTGCAAGTTTCATGTCCCTGGATCCTAGCATAGTACCTGGTATAAAGTAGGCTGAATGAATGTAAGAAACATTATATATGTTTGTGTGCATGGCATGTGCATGTATATGTGTGTGTGTGTGCGTGTGTACAAAGCAAAAGTTCTCTTAAATCAATGCATCATGAAAACAATTTGAAAATAAATGAATATATTTAAAATAAATTTAGATTAGTTTAAAAAATGCATTTAATATGACCTCTAATACTTCTCCTAGTTAGTTGTACCTTGGTACCATTATTAGAATGATCTTAACTAATGTATTAAATTAAATGCCCAAAGGTAAAATTACTTTTATGAATAATGTTTAATGATCCTAAATTAAACATTTAGGATAATGTTTAATTATCCTAATATCATAGATTTTAGGATAATTTTCAAAACATATTTTTAAAACTTGGTATTTTAAAGTCACTGTTGAATAAGCATGTGTTCTGAAATTTGGTTAATTTATTACAAATTCCTGGAACTGGAAGAATCTTAGACATCTACTTTAACTCCTTCATTTTACAAATGACAAAATTAAGAACCAGGGAAGGGACTTGCCAAGATCTCATAGCTAATTAATGGCAGAGCCAGGATTAGAATCAATATTCTTTGACTCCTTCCTAAAGCAGTGCTCATTCTAGCACAGTACAAAACCTTTCATAGATACAGTAAATTCTAAACTTATGAATGGCGATTCGGTAGCTTTAAATATCATTATATTCATTTTGCTTCAACTGGATTCATTTACCCTGGAAATAATTCTTAAAATTCTTCACCCAATTTCTAGATATAAACCACATAAAGAACTAAATAATTTTAATCAGCCTGCCAATTGGAAGAATAAAGTTAAAGGAACGCGCTAGGTTTATGTGAAAGTCCTTTAACCGCTCATAGATAAGTTTCATGAACACATTTACTAATGATCCTTGCAGTTGGACAAAAATGCAGATACTTTCTACCAGGTATTAACTGGGATTCTAAACACTTTCCCATCCCACCTTTAATATCCAACTTCTTAAGATAATATTTTTATCCGCCTTATTAGAATATCTGCCAGATTCCTTGTATGCCAGCACTCAGCTGTGTGCTTCCTGACTTCCAAACTTTTCCTGTGGGAGCTGGAAAAATTGCATTAAATATGACATTTCACATACTCTCTGGCTTAAGGTCCAACCAACACTGATTCCGGGAACTAAATGTTCGTTATTATCTTAAGAATGTAGCCCTACCTTAGATAATGGGCACAATGACTATTCCCTAAATCATAGAAGTATGTAAGAGGGATTAAAGACCTTAAGAAATTCTGGTATGTAAGGGAAAGGAGCTGAGTGATCAATCACAAAGTCCACTACAGCAGGAGAGAAATTTCCTGTTCTATGAATTTTCTTCTAGACACAGGGTCATTTCAGATTTCACGGCAGCTTTCCTCAACACAAAATCACAACTACCTCCTCCTCTACAAATCTCCTTCTACCAGTCATTTTCATACCCTGAGTTTATCAGGATTCCCCATGTCACCACTAATAGTACAAAGCTAGTCCAGCCAATATTTTCTGCTTTGTACATTAACATAAAACAAAGCATATATAATTGGCTTACATGTATAACAAAAGACAAAAGACTGATTTTTAATAAATACACTTTATTGAAAAACAAAAAATACTAAACAAGGCAAATCCAGACTTGATTTAAATAATAAAATATTTATTAATTTATTAATATATTTAAATATTAAAGTTTAATATATTAAAATAACATTTTCATGTATATTAACTGAAATTCATTAACTGAAATTCATAGCTTATCTCCCTGCAGATAAGCTCTGACTAAGCAAAGTTAAAAGAGAATAAAAAGTTGGCATTAGAGTTCAAAGAAAAGTAGAAGACTATAAAGTTACATATGATATGAAGCCTAGAATTTCCTACAGCTACATCCCGTACTTTCATCTCTCTGCAGAAAAGACAAAAGATAAAGAAAGAAAAGCAAAAAGCAGACAGAATGAAGGAAGATATAAGAGGAAACTACTGCATGTGAATGATTATAATGGAAAAACTAAAACTCTGTATTAACCGTGGAATATAATTTACAAAATGGCGTTACTTTTATTATCATGCACTAAATACACACACACACACAAATAAGAATTATTCAGAGTGAAGAAATTCAAGGGAAGCTAAAAATAATAATATTCAAGTATAGTAAAACCCAGGCAAAACAAAATTAAGAAGTGCTTAATTAAAAACATTTTCACATAACTTTTAATACACATATTAAGCATTAACAGGACATCAAAGGAAGTGATTTATTTTAGGAGGATTTTCAGCAATTATGTTGAAACCAATAGTATTTTCATTAAACAGAAAATTCTGATTAACTAGTATACCTCATACACACTTAAGTATTATTTTAACCTGAATTTCAAATATATACATATATGATATATAGAAGTAGATATATGGATATATAGTCAGGATGCTTAAACAGTCTTTTCACAGAGAATAAACTCTAAAATGCAGTATTTACATTTGGAAAGTCTAAGATATTGGTATTCATCTTTTAAAAACAGTTTGAATTCCCTATCTCTGAAGACTTCTAAATGGGGTATCAGTTAAAAGTAGTCAAGCTTAAGTGAGTACATTGATGTGCTACTACAGAGAACTCCAAAGACAGTCCACTAAAGATCTAATATGCAAAAAGCTCAGCCTGGTGCTTTGGATTCATTTCTGTCTATTCTTACAGTTGCTAGTCAGACCCCAACAGCCAAAATGGTGAAGCATATTGAGAACAAGTATGCTTTTCAGTAGGCCTTGGACAACCCAGGAGATAAACCTATAGTAGTTGATTTCTCAGCCATGTGTTCAAGCTTTACAAAATAATTGAGACTTTCATTCCCTCTCTGCAAAGTATTCCAAGATGGTGTTGCTTGAAGTAGACATAGAAGACTGTCAGGAAGTTGCTTCAGAGTGTGAAGTTAAATGCATGCCAACCTTTGAGTTTTATTTTAAAGGACAAAAAGTGTGTAAATTTTCTAATAAGAAAAAGCTTGAAGTCACTATTAATAAATTAACCTAGTCATGTTTTCTATTTCTTTTTTGTTTATACAGGGTCTCACTCTCACCCAGGCTGAAGTACACTGGTGCAACCATGGCTCACTGCAGCCTCCACCTCCTGGATTCAGGTGATACTCCCACCTCAGCCTCCCAGGTAACTGGAACTACAGGCATGTGCCACCACACCTGGCTACTTTTTTGTATTTTTTGGAGCAATGGGGTTTCTCCATGTTGCCCAGACTAGTCTCAAACTCCTGGGCTCAAGGAATCTGTCTGCCTTGGCCTCCCAAATTGCTGGAATTATTTTGTCTTAATACTTTGTGGTGTGAGCCACTGCACCCAACCCTAATCATGTTTTCTGAAAACATAACCAGCCATTAGCTCCTTAAAACTTGTAATGTTTTATTTACAGGAAGTATGAACTATGGAGATCCAGCTGCCTTCTGATTATGAATAAGAATAAAATATTAATTCTACTTCTAAGAAAATAATGTGCAATTATGTGAAAGCATTCATATAAACCAAGGGAGAAAAGTGAAAAGTAATTTTCTGTGTTGTCCCATATGTGAGTGAGGTTTCTTAGGTTCATCATTTATCATCATTGCATTGCAATTTTTATTATCACAGCTAACCTTAACCAGCCCAAATATAAATTTCTGCTTCTCCTTCTAGTTGTCATTAAACATTTCCATGAAGTCTTTCTAGTCTCTCCTGAAAAGGTATGGGTCCTTCTTTTTACTGTGTTTCCATAGCACTTTGAACACACCTCTATTATCACAGTTAAATAACTGCAGTTCAGTGCTTCTTTGCATGACCATTTCTGAAGTAGGTTTTAATTTCCTAGAGAAAAATATTATATTATTTTGCCAAAGTAACTTCTACTTTGGGGAGTTCAAAATATACTTGTCAAATGAATGAATAATTGAAACTTTGTGCCAAAGAGTAGTTTCTTCAATAAATTATATAATAGAGGTAGGAGTTGAGACACAAGACAGTTTTTCTGACCCATTTTCCATTCCCATACTCTTTCTATTACAATAGAAAAGGCCTATCACTGTCTCCTTAATATAAAAAAGGAAGTATTTCCTGCTCCTTTAAAGGCCAGTCTCTCCACTTCTACTCTATTCTCAGTTTCTCATAGAGTTTGCATTATCTCTCTGTACATTATCAATTATTCTCTTAAGCTTAATTATTCCCATCTTTAAATAATGACTGTCACAGTTTCATAAGTAATGTAGGTAAACTATTTTAAAAATTAACTGTTAGGTAATATAATGGAATAAATGCTTATAAGTAAACATGTCAAATAATTTAGAATCTAAAGTTATATTAAACTAAGTAATAGATATTAATTAAATGTCTGGGCTATTTCCCATCTAAAACATTATAAGAAAATATTTTTCTCAAAAAAAGTGTTCTTAAAGGAAAATGATTTTTGTTTTATTCGAAGTTATGTAAATGTTATTTATAAAACAGGGCAAAAGGTACCAGTAAATAAGAGACATATAAAGAAACTTATAAAGAGCAACTTTGGGTAAGAAAACTGAAGGGGAATAATTTCATATGAAAAAAAATCCTGTATGGTAAACTTTTGTCCTAAAATAAAATGACTAGGATGTTGAGGATAAAATGAAAAACTCTAGCATGTCATAAATGGATTGTGTAAGTCAATAAAATTTATAAAAAGAGGCTTCATGAAAAAAAACTTTATGTGATCAAGTTGGCTATAATTAAAAGAAAATTATTTATAATGGTCTTTCTAGAGATTGGGCTTTCATATTTAAAATACACTAATACACTAAATAATTGGTTAGAACTACAAAATTTTCTTAAGGTATTATCTCTTAATAAAATTACAAGAGGGCCGGATGTGGTGGCTCACACCTGCAATCCCAGCACTGTGGGAGGCCAAGATGGGAGATCACTTGAGTCCAGGGGTTCAAGACCAGACTGGGCAACATAGTGAAACCCAATCTCTACAAAAAAGAAAAAGAAAAAATTATCCAGTATGGTGGCATGCACCTGCAGTCCCAACTACTCTGAAGGCTGAGGTGGGAGGATCTCTAGAGCCCAGGAGATCAAGGCTGCAGTGAGCCATGATCGCACCACTGCACTACAGCCCGGGCAACAGAGTGAGACCCTATGTCAAACAATGAAACAAAAAATAATTACAATAAATTTTAATTTATTTTTAACCCAGAAGTTCAACTTGTATTCCATCTTGCTGTTTTGAGCTTTCTTTCCTTTTTGAGAAGGGCTGAGATAACTCTCTCTTTCAACTTTTTAATCAGTTCCTATAACATTTTCCTCAGGTTCTAACTATTGTTGTAGCCTGATGCTAAAAATGTTTTATCTTAAAGGTCTAAAGCAAATGTTTTCTTCCAATATAACATCCTGTGCATTGGCTTTAAATTGTTCTATTAAACTAAAAATTTTCACTTATGACCCAGAATACATTCTTTCTATGTCTAAGTAATTCAAATACCATTTTCATTAGTTTTCGATTTGTAGGTTATCTAAGCGGACTTCCCATAGGGGAAAGGAATCACACTGCAGAAGGTTTTTTTTTTTTTTTGTCAGAGGTGGGGTTCTTTGTTTTGTTTTTTCACCTTTTGGTACCTGGACTAACAAACAGATTTTACATTTTATCAAAATTATTACTATTTAATTATTATTAAGTTTTGATTTGCTTAGGAAAACTGAGGTTTTTAAAAACTTTTAAAATTAAGTTTATTACATCCATTTAACTTTCTGTATTACATTTATTTTTTACCTTAATTTAAAATACTTTATTACTAAAAAATGCTAGCAATTATCTGAGCCTTCAGTGAGTCATAGTCTTTTTGCCAGTGGAGTGTCTTGCCTGGATGTTGATGACTGCTGACTAATCAAATTTGTGATTGCTGAAGTTTGGGGTGGCTGTGGTAATTTCTTTTACTTTTAACTTTTGTTTTAGGTTCAGGGGTACATGTGCAACTTTGGTATAAATTTGTGTCACAGAGGTTTGTTGTACAGTTTATTTCATCACCTGGGTACTAAGCCTTGTACCCAATAGTTATTTTTCATAATCCTCTCCCTCCTCCCACCCTTCACCCTCAAGTAGGCCCCAGTGTCTGTTATTCCCTTCTTTATATCACTGAGTTCTCATCATTTAGCTGCCACTTACAAGGGAGAACATGCAGTATTTCTGTAATTCTTTTAAAGTCCTTATGCTGTTAAGTTACAGGGCTTTGATTCTTGGGTCTAAAAAGGACATCAAGTCCTGCTAAATCTTAAACAAGGGCAGTAGTTAAAGCATCATCTTCAGACTTGGGGGAAGATGATAATCAAAACAAACTGTGTTCATGAGACACAGGGCCAAGAATTAAAAGTATTTCACCCCTCTAGGCCTAGAGACTATTGTGGAAGAGGTGGGCAAGTGAAATTGTAAGGGCCAATTTTGAGAGATAAAATTAATTCAGTTTCTTTATAAATTAAATGTTAATGTTGAAGGCAAACTGATGCAAGACCAGCATCAGGGTCTCTGTGTCAGATTAACAAGGTTTTCTTGGAGCATTAACCTGCCTTTATAAAAACTTATAAATGGTTATGAAAATGTTTAATGGAAGCTATATCTTATGGTCAAGATTATTTAAATTTTATAGATGTTTATAAGATTTGAGAGACAGATTTAATTGGCCTCGTGCTGTCTTTGTTAGGGCTTATTGTTTGGGAAATTAAGTCTCCTCTATCAATGAGTAAAAGCTTTTTGCCTTTTAAAATTTTGAGTTATGATTTTTGGTAAATAAATGACTTATAGTGACCTGAAATTCTATTTTGTAATATGAAGTGTTTTAAACTTTGATATTTGACAAACTTTCCATAATCAAATTTTAAATTATGTTTTTTGGACCTAATTAACGCTTTGAGATATTAGGTCCCCCAAAGACCAAAAGAGATATATATTCAGCTTATTTGATACACTAAAATCATATAGGAAGCACTGTCAAATATAAAATTATGTTTAACTTTCTTTCTTTAAGCTATAATCATATAAATGTTATTAATATGCATTATAAAATCATAAAATTTCTACATTCTGCTATGTCTCAGTATATATTATCAGCAATAATTACAATTGTTATGTTAAGTTGCTGTATACCACAGAGGTGACCAGATTTTCTTGCCAATTGTATCTTTAACTGTGGCTGTTCTAAGACTTTTGTCATCCACAGACAATTGTTGTCTTGTTTTAATCCTCTTCAAAAGGCAGTTTATATTCAGCTATAGGACTCTTGTACTCTCTGATAACTTTGAAAATTGGGCCATTGAAGTAGAAAAACAAAACAGAAAAAACAATTTCCAGGACTCTCATAGAAAGCTAATATATTCCTAAGGATTCCTGGCATGGACTAAACTAATAAAAAATTAATATTTTTTACTTTGCTTAAAATGTTGCTGATCCTTTTTGTTTTATTTTTCAGAGTCAAGAAAACTGTTCTTTTGAGCTATATGCAGCTTGTAACAATTGAGTAAAGTATACTCCTGTGAACAAAATTTGGAGCATATTTGTTTCTCTCTACCTGTTTTCTCCAGAATTTGAAAACTATTTGTGAGTATTCTTAACTTATGGCAATATAGTTATTTGCATAAGTGCAATAATAATCTGTTTTCTTTTGTAACAGGACACAATTGGAGAAGCTGCTTAATTTATCAAGGCTTTGACTGGAATGGCATGCTTTCCTTTTAGGAATCAAACTTGACTTATAGAGCCAATAAAAGCCCCTTGGGAAAACTGGCCTCATACATTGTCTGCATAGTCCCTGTACAGGGTTTCCAACCTGTNGGCTGAAATAATCTTTTAATGATTTTTTTTTTTTTGCTTAAAGTGTTGCTGATCCTTTTCATTTTGTTTTCAGAGTCAAGAAAACTTTTGTTTTCTTTTGAGCTATTTACAGCTTTTAGCAAGTGAGTCAAGTATACTCCTGTAAGAAAAAGTTGGAGCATATTTCTTTCTCTCTACCTGATTTCTCCAGAATTTGGAAACTATTTGTGAATATTCTTAACTTATGGCAATATAGTTATTTGCATAAGTGCAATAAGAATCTGTTTTCTTTAGCACAGGACCCAATTGAAGACACTGGTTATCTTACCAAGGCTTTGACTGGAATGGCATATTTTCAAATATAAAGAGATTGCTTTAAATAATCAAAGGTGACTTATAAAGTCAATAAAAGCCCTTTGAGAAAACTGGCCTCATACCTTGTCTACACAGTCCCTGTACAGGGTTCCTGACCTGTGGTAAGCAAAGAATGTCACTTTCCGACAGCCTCAGGAATCCCAAGTTATCTTGTCACCTTGAGAGGAGAGCAATTTACCCAACTCATATAAGTATTTGAAAGCACAGATAAATCTGTGGCTGGGCTCAATGCTTTGAAAAATCTAAGATTCCTTATGGAACAAACTTCCATCAAAGCCAATTTAAAAAGAGCCTATGTGGCAAATAATTTATTCTTGCTGTACTTTATTCAAATAATCAGGTCAAGTATAAAACTAAAACTAATTTCACAATAAATTGGTCCTACTATGATTTTGTCTCTAATAAAGTTGGGTAATTAGAAAAAGAAAAATCATGTTTCAAAATAAACTATAGTACACCTGTTACTAGGTTCTGGCCTTGCCTAATGTTTTTTAATTTTATTATTTTCTATAAATTGGACAGAATTCTAAAGTTTTCCTGGCTACAAGTTCCCAGAATAACGTCTTACATTTTTTCCTTCTTTCTTTTCCTTTTTTCATCATTTTTCCTGATTTGAAATCACTAAAAGTTAAACTGAGAAAACTGGAACTAGACAACTTAAACTTCAGAAGAATATAACAGCAACATATGTATATGTACAAACACACACACTTACATATAGGTATGTGTATATATAGATTGTGTGTGTATATATATATTATATAAATATATAATATACCGTTTCATACCTTCCTACTGATGTATGGACTTTAGAATAATACAGCGTTTATGGGTTTTCCAGGATTGCTCTCCCTTTTTTTGTTCATTTGTAGTTTTATTTCTCTCTTCCTCCCCTTATTTTTTTTCTTTGTAGGACGTGAAACTGCACAATTAATAATGAGCTTTTCTAATAACATGAGACCTTTCTAGAAATAAACCATCCTACCCATGAGAGATGAGACAAAACTCAAGACCACAGACTCATTTTCTTCTAAAACATTTTCTCTGAAGATTTTAAAAAGAAAAGGGGAGAGAAATTCGAAAGAAAATTAAAAAAAAGTGGGAGCCCAATTCACTATGCCAAAAGGAAAAAAAATTACCTGAAAGCTGAATCATGCAAGAAGCTGCCTTTCCTTTTGTTTCTAAGCAAATATCTACAGATAAAAGGTTAAAAATCTTCACAGGAGGCCGGGTGCGGTGGCTCAAGCCTGTAATCCCAACACTTTGGGAAGCGGAGGCGGTCGGATCACCTGAAGTCAAGAGTTCGAGACCAGCCTGGCCAATATGGTGAAACCCCGTCTCCACTAAAAACACAAAAATTAGCCGGGCGTGATGGCAGGCACCTGTAATCCCAGCACTCGGGAGGCTGAGGCAGAAGAATCGCTTGAATCCAGGAGGTGTAGGTTGCAGTGAACTGAGATTACGCCATTGTACTACAGCCTGGGTAACAAGAGCGAGACTTTGTCTCAAAAAAAGAAAAAAAAAAAATTCACAGGCAGTTACTATGTTCACCTTATCTTATGTAAAGTGCCAATATACTGAGCCTGAGGTGAATACATAATTGACTATTCCCATACCTGTTCCTTTTCTCTTGCAACATATGAATTCAGTAATGTGACCACACTCTCCCTCTTTCCCCTCCAGCCTGCTTTTCCCCTGAAACCATCAAAATCACCTATGGAGAAAGTACAGACCTGTCTCCTGGGCATGTCCTCAACTTTGGCAAAATAAACTTTGAAAGTGATTGAAACCTGTCTCAGTTACCTTTTGGTTTACACCCAAATGGTTTTTTTTCCTGTAAATCAACCTATTACATACAAATACAGCACAGAATTATATGGGATATGGCAACATGACTACAAGTACCTGTCACTGTCCTACCAGTTTTTCTCAGTAGATGTGGATGGTCCGTTTCATACCATAGGCTTTAACAGAATCTTTGGAGAACTTAGGGACTTTCATCTACTTGGTACTAGGTGGGATATCAGTGGTCTCTGAAGGTAAAACTCCTCAAAAACACTCAAAGGTCTCAAGAACACTTAGCTGTAAAACATCTGCATTTCTCAGGAAGAGAGCACTTTATTGTGAGCAATTGTATTAGGCCATTCTTGCATTACTATAAAGAAATACCTGAGACTGAGTAATTTATAAAGAAAAGAGTTTAAATTGGCTCACGATTTTGCAGGCGATACAGGAAACATAGCACGGGGTATCTGCTTGGCTTCTGATGAAGCCTCAGGAAGTTTACAAGCATGGTGGAAGGTTAACGGGGGAGCAAGCATGTCATATGGCCAGAGCAGGAGCAAGTGAGAGAGAGTGGGCAGTTCCATGCACTTTTAAATGACGAGATCTCCTGTGAACTCAGAGAGAGAGCTCACTTATGATCAAGGGGATGGCCTAATCCATTCATGAGGAATCTGCTCCCATGATCCAAACACATCCCACTAGGACCCACCTCCAGCATTAGGAATTACAATTAAACATGAGATTTGGGCAAGGGCAAATATCCAAACTATATCAGCAATCCTGAAAAATCTCCCAAATACAATTATATGGTTGCTCTGACATCTATATAGAGTGTTGTAACGTACTGGAATGATATAGAATCTTACCTAAGAGCTCAATGGCATCTGTGCCCTTGAGAAAAGTCATTGTCATCAGCATTCTTGAAAACATGTCTTTTACTGGGGACCTTTGGAGGGTAAATGAGAGAAATCTAAACTGACTTGTTTAAAAAAAACTGTTATTGTCTCATTTAATACAATTTCAGGATTCTAAGCGAACCACAGAAAGACTAAAATTAGCACTCTCTAGCTCTCCTTTCTGCTTCTCTTTGGCCATCAGTGCATTTCACCGGACTAGAGAGTCTCCATTCGGGTGTAACTATAACCACATTGGCTCCTGGCTCATAGCCTCTCATCTTAGTCACCAGAAAGAGAAGGCTTTTCCCTCTTAATCCAGTTTTAAAAAATCTTATTGAATCAGCTTGGGTCATGTGACAACCTCATTGGAATGGGTTGAGCAGAACACTGTGACTCAGTTGGAGCAAGTGTTCACTCCTAGATCCCTGAGAGAAGAAAGAAAATTCTCTCAGAATACATTTTAGAGCTAGAGAGGGCCAGGCGCGGTGGCTCACACCTTTAATCCCAGCACTTTGGGAGGCCATAGGTGGAAGGATTACTTGAGGTCAGGAGTTTGAGACCAGCCTGGCCAACATGGTGAAACCCGTCCCTACTGAAAATACAAAAATTAGCCAGGCGTGGTGCCACACACCTGTAGTCCCAGCTACTCAGGAGGCTGAAACAGGAGATCACTTGAACCTGGGAAGTGGAGGTTGTAGTGAGCCAAGATCGTACCACTGCACTATAGCCTGAATGACAGAGCAAGACTCTGTCTCAAAAAAAAAAAAAAAAAAAAAAAAAAAAAAAAAAAGCTAGAGAAGTATTTTCCCAAATGAGGCTATTTTCCAAATGAGGAGGTATACTTTTCCCAAAAGAAATGAGAGCTGATTGCCAGACAAGACAATACATGTCAATTGTACTTCTAATCCTAAACTACACCAGCTGTCTGAATACTTGAGGATGCAGGATTTGGGGAATGATGATTGAAAAATAAAAAGTCATTATCTGGGAAATACTTACATGGACATAACTGATCTTCACGGAGGCTTATCTCAGTTACTGATGTTCAATTTTTTAAAAAAGTCTTCTATAAGAATACATAAATTTAAATTAAAAGCAATGCAGACAATAAAATAATCAGCAGTTCAAAGAAGAGGGTCATTCTGAGCATTTTACTATGAGTTAGTTTAAGACAAAAGGGAAAAATAATTAAAGTCTTATACATAATTCGTATTCTCAAGCCTAAATCAAGAGGAGGCAATACAGAAATAAATAATAACAACAGAATAGAAAAGTCTTCCTGGAGATGAATGAAAAACTGGGCATAAAAGAAAATTAAACAGAAGCTCAGCTGAAAGAATTATCTCAGAATTTGAAGAAAAACATAACAGAAGGAAAATTATAGAAGGAAGGATATCAGAAAAATAAGATCGATTCGGAAGATCAAATAATTAATAATAGTTTCAGAAGCGGGGGGACAAGAGGCAGGAGCAATTTAAAAGAAAAAAATAAAAATTTTCAGACCAGACCAAATATTAGACAAAATTCATGAAATAAGACTCATAACTAGACATAGCATGGTGCAATGGCTAACTTCAAGGATAAATAAATTTTACAGACTTTCAGGAATATTTTTTAAAGGTTACCTAGAAAGAAAAGAAAATTAGATTATATTGTCTATATATAAACTTTCCTTTTTATGATAAGAAAAAATTCATCCATTCACCAAATATTTATTACATTCCTACTATGTGCTATTTAGGAGCTGGAGATAGAGCAGTAATCAAACTGAATAAAGTCTTGGCCATGGAACTTATTTTCTAGTGGTAACATATGAACTCCATGGGCAGAATGAGGAAAGCCTACTAGAATAGATAATTTCTGTCTAGGTGGAAAAATTTTGTCTCACTATATATAGTACAGGGTACATGCAATTCATTTTCCTTTTTAAAAATTTTTTTATTTCCATAGGTTATTGGAGAACAGGTGGTGTTTGTACATGAGTAAATTCTTTAGTGGTGATTTGTGAGATTTTGGTGTACTCATCACCCAAACAGTGTGCACTGCATCCTATTTGTAGTCTTTTATCCCTCATCCCCTTCCCACCCTCTCCCCTGAGTCTCCAAAGTCCACCATGTCATTTTTATGCCTTTGCATCCTCATAGCTTAGCTCCCACTTATGAATGAGAACATACAATGTTTGGTTTTCCATTCCTGAGTTACTTCACTTAGAATAAGTCTCCGATTTCATCCAGGTGGCTGCAAATGCCATTGATTCATTCCTTTTTATGGCTGAGTAGTATTCTATCATATATGTATACCACAATTTCTTTACCTACTTGTTGACTGATGGGCATTTAGGTTGATTCCACATTTTTGCAATTTCAAGTTGTGCTGCTATAAACATGCGAGTGCAAGTATCTTTTTCATATAATTACTTGTTTTCCTCTGAGTATATATCCAGTAGTGGGATTACAAAATCAAATGGTAGTTTTAATTTTAGTTATTTAGGGAATCTCCACACTGTTTTCCATAGTGATTGTACTAGTTTACCTTCCCACCAGCAGTGTAGAAGTGTTCCCTATTCATCGCATCCACACCAACATGTATTATTTTTTGATTTTTTTATTATGGTCATTCTTGCAGGAGTAAAGTTACATCACATTTTGGTTTTGATTTGCATTTCCCTGATCATTAGTGATGTCAAGCATTTTTTCATGTTTGTTGGCCATTTGTATATCTTGTTTTGAGAGTTGTCTATTCATGTCCTTAGCCCATTTTTCGATGAGATTATTTTTTTCTTGCCAATTTGTTTGAGTCATTGTAGATTCTGGATATTAGTCCTTTGTCAGATGTATAAATTGTGAAGATTTTCTCCTACTCTGTGGGTTGTCTATTTACTCTGCTGACTGTTCCTTTTGCTGTGCAAAAGTTGTTTAGTTTAATTAAGTGCCAGCTATTTATCTTTGTTTTTATTGCATTTGCTTTTGGGTTCTTTGTCATGAAATCCTTGCCTAAGCTAATGTATAGAAAGGTTTTCCAACGTTATCTTTTAAAATGTTTATAGTTTCAGGTCTTAGATTTAAGTCCTTGATCCATATTGAGTTGTTTTTGTATAAGGTGAGAGATGAGGATCCAGTTTTATTCTCCTACATATGACTTGCCAATTGTCCCAGTACTATTTGTTGAATAGGGTGTTCTTTCCCTACTTTATGTGTTTGTTTGCTTCGTCAAAGATCAGTTGGCTGTATTTGGGCTTATTTTTGCGTTCTCTATTCTGCTCCATTGGTCTCTGTGACATTTTTATACCAGTACCATGTTGTTTTGGTGACTATGGCTTTACAGTATAGTTTGAAATCAGGTAACGTGATGCTTTCAGATTTATTCTTTTTGCTTAGTCTTGCTTTGGCTGTGTGGAATGTTCTTTGGTTCCATACGAATTTTAGGATTCTTTTTTCTAGTTCTGTGAAGAACAATGGTGGTATTTTTATGGGAATTACGTTGAATTTGTAGATTGCTTTTGGCAGTATGGTCATTTTTACAATATTGATTCTACCCGTCCATGAGCATGGAATGTGTTTCCATTTGTTTGTGTCATCCATGATTTCTTTCAGCTGTGTTTTGTAGTTTTCCTTGTAGAGGTCTTTCTTCTCCTTGGTGAGATATATTTCTAAGTTTTTTGTTGTTGTTGTTGTTGTTTGTTTTTATTTTTTGCAGCTACTGTAAAAGGGGAGTTATTCATTTGATGCTCAGCTTGGTCACTGCTGGTGTATAGAAGAGCTACTGATCTGTGAACATTAATTTTGTATCCAGAGACTTTGTGAATTATTTTATCAGTTCTAGGAGCTTTCTGGAAGAGTCTTTAGGATTTTCTAGGTAAAAAATCATATCATCAGCAAAAAGTGGCAGTTTGACTTCCTCTTTGCCGATTTGGATGCCCTTTATTTCTTTCTCTTGTCTGATTGCTCTGGCTAGGACTTCCAGTACTATGTTGAAGAGAAGTGGTGAGAGTGGGCATCCTTGTCTTGTTCCAGTTCTCAGAGGAATGCTTTCAACTTTTCCCCATTCAGTCAGCAAGTCTACCAGGCTCTGGGCTGGTACTGGGGGTTGTCTGCACAGAATCGTGTGATGTGAACTGTCTTTGGGTCTCTCAGTCATGGATACCAGCCAGCAGAGTTTTTGGGGTGTCTCCCGGGTCCTGCAGGAGCAATCTGCTTCCTTCAGATGGTCTATCAATTCTCTCAGCTTTCCTGATTTATTCCTGCAGTCATTCTGGAGCAAAAGTTCACAATGCAAGCCTCCACACTCTGCTCTTTCCATCCAAGTGGAAGCTGCCATCTAGTCCTGCCTCCCATCCACCATTCTCTCTCCAGCTACCAGAATTAAGTTCTGTGTGGCTGGAGATGCCTCACAATCATGGCAGAAGGTGAAAGGCATATCTCACATGGTGGCAGACAGAAGAAGAGAGCTCATTTTCTTTCATGATACTCACTGTATCACAATGAATAGGTTAGGTTAGGTTAGGTTCAGCTAGAAGAGCAAATTAACAGAGGCTCATATTTCTTTCATATGTAAGTCCACAGCTAGGCAGTTCATGGGCATTACAGCATCTCAGCTGCATAGCCTTCAGAGATCCAGGCTCCTCCAACCCTACACATTTACCCTGTTACTTTCCCTCCCATGACACACACACACACACACACACACACACACACACACACACACCCCTGATTAGGATTTGGGGAATCCCAGGAATCAGCATTTTAACAGGTATTGCAGGAAATCCTAAAACATGTAGTTTGTAACCCACTCTGAGAAATTCTGATGTAGAATTAGGAAAAGGATGATAAAGTGACTCTCACAGAATTGGTAATGAGAGGAAATAAAATTACTTCCAGGATTTAAACTATGCAGTCAATGAATAATTGTTAAGAGCAGAGGTATGCAACGTTACCTTAAAGAAACTCAGACCACCTACATTTAACAAAAACCTAACTTTTGAATATTTTATCATCTAAAGACACTATAAATGTGAAAGTGGATGGTGCAGAGTGAATCCACAGCCACAGTGGATTATTAAGGTACTATTAAGCTGTGGTTACTTATATCAAAGGCTGTATGTGAGATGATTTTCAACTTGGGGAACTGGGCAAAAATAAATTTTGGCTTCCACAGTCTCATCTCCATTTCCTTCTGAAAGGAAAAAGAAAAGAAAAAGGGAAATCCTGGGACAATGTATCATAAAGCCAGGTAAGAAACGGTTAACGTTATTTTGTAACATCAATCATTTTACTTTTCCTTAACATAAGTGGAAAATTGAGTAGATTGTTCCTGGTTACCAAGTGTGTTTTGAAAATTCCTACCCACTGGTTCTGGTAGAAAACAGATGTGTTTCTGCCTAAATAACCCAAATTAAGGAAAACTCCACAGACCTACACTACCACTCACTGAACATTTTCCTTTATCTCTTCTTTTTACTGCATCCTATCCTCTTAAACTGCTATTTGATTTCCAAGTGAATTCTTCCACAGCTTCAAATCACTCAGGCAATCTCCCACTGTACTAGGGGATTCTTAGCATCAAATAGTTTCAGACTGGTGACAGGGTATTTATTAAAATCATGAAGTCTGTGCTTTGCCAAGGAGACCTAAGACTAAGTCTCTTCAACTTTCGGAATGTAGTTTTTGTCATTTGAAAACTGACTTCTATTGAAGATTTATTTTCTAAGATCCCAGTGAAATTTTAAGTGTATAATCATGATCCAAACATAACCAGGATTCTTATACAGTGGCAGATTTTAAGGGAAGCAATTTGGTAAGTTATACACAACCTTTCCCAAGCCCCACATTGTATGTACTTAAGAAAGTCTACCTATGATCCATTTTATTACCCAATCAGGGGGGTTCTGAATGATCCATTTTACTGCACAATTAGGGGGTTGTGAACCTGCATTTTAGCACTTCAGAGAATCATGGCCCCTGCTGAGAGAGAGGATAGAGAGCAGAGAGAGAGAGAAAAACTGCGACATATATCCATCGGGCTGCTTTGCTTTCTAAGCTAACTGCTGAAGATCCTGTAGGGCCAGGCAGAAAAACCGTATTTTCTTGTCTTTTCAAATTTCCTTAAACCAAAGGCTGGACTCCAAATGATTTCGTTTGGAACTAAACAGCTCATCCCTTCTGAGTACGAAAACAGGACTCCGCCTCGCCGTAGACCGCAGGAGCGAGAAGCAGCGCCAGGGAAACCCGAGCCTATCTCACCCAGGCGGTCCCAGGCCAGCCCAGCCCAGCCCAGCCCACGCCAGCTACCGGAGCTCCGGGACGCTGCCGAGTCTCCTCGGCCCCAGCCGTGGAGCCGGCTCAGTGCCGAGGCCGGCTGCGGCATCACGTGACCCGCGGCGCGGCCAATCCGCGCAGCCCTCTATGCTATTCAAATCGGCAGCGGGGCCAACGGTTGTGCCGAGACTCGCCACTACCCGGGCCGCTGGGCCTGAGTGTCGCCTTCGCCGCGATGGATGCCACCAGGCGCTGACAGACCTATGGAGAGTCGGGGTGTGCCTCCCGGGCCTTATCGGGCCACCAAGCTGGTAAGACAGCTCGGATAGACGGGACCGGTCAGCGGGCTGACTGCAGTCACCACTGTTGGCGGTTTCACCTCGACCGTTCGCAGTTTTACCTCGGTCGGAGGGATGAGTCCCGGGAGCCCTAGGTTCAGTGAAAACGCTGGCGAGGAGAAGTAACGGGTGTGCGACCCTTGCCAAACTCACCGCTAGCTCTGTTTTGAGGATCTGGGTCTCAGGTCCGAAAGGAAGCGCCGCGCTTGGCCGCACCAGACTTGCTTTGAGGGGCAACTCCTGTGCTCTGGGGGCGTCTTAGAATATTCCGATTTAGCCGCTCACCTCGCCTGGTTTTCTACCCGCCTCACAATTAGGGAGCAATTGGGAATGAGCTCCAAAGCTTTGTAGGGTTAGGTTGTGGGCAAGCCCGAATGTGACAATTTTGTTTATTGAACCCATAGAATTTAACGCAGGATGTACCGGCCGAATAGCACTAGGATAACAGCTGCCTGTTTCAAAACGGTATTTCTGAGTACCCATCAGTAACCACTGCTGCTGGCTCCTGAATTTGCATGTATAGCACTCCTAACGCGTTTCGTGCAGTTGGGTCTTCGGTTCTATAGGATACTGTGGTACTGGTTATGTGACGTCAGGTGAGTCCCCTACCTTCTGCGAGCCTGTTTCCACACTGGTAAAGGTTACTAATACATGCTCGCCTTAAGGGGTTTCCCAGGAGGATGCTGTTTTTGAAAGTATGTTGTGATCTGCAGAATAACAAGCACTTTCCTCTTAGGAATGCCCTTCAGGCGAGCATGTATTATTAGCCCTACTTTACCAGTGTGCACACTGAGGCTCACAGACCTTACATGCCTTCTAAAGTCACATCAACAGAAAATGGCAGAGGTAGAATTCAGATCTTACTGGTATGGCAATCTCACATGGATTCTGCTACTTAGGAAGTTATTGGCCATATTTATCAATATGAAGGGTAGAATTTAGGACAGGAAGGAACCTCAATCGGGTAGTCCTGCCACATAATTTAAAAACCCATTAGATGAAAGTAGTATAAACACGCTGAAAAAGAAAACATGCACTGAATGCTTGATAGTACTTCACGTATATTACATCCTTTTATCATTCCAATAAGCCCATTCGTTAGGTCCTTTTGTCCCTGTTTTTTGGTTAAGGAGATTAAGGCATAGAGATTGAAAATAGGCCCAAGATGTCATAAACAATAGTGGCGGAGCTAGAACTGGGAAACCAACCCTACTAGTCTTAACTCCAGAGCCTGTTCTTAAAACCACTCCCCTGTACTACATCTCAGGAAAACCATTGTGTAATCTCCCTTAGTACAGAGACCCTTTCTGTCATTTTTATTACTATCCTCAGGCCAGTACAGAGTGAGCAGCTCAATATCAGTTTCTTGGATAAATAAATATATAAAGTGCGAAAGTGTGGAAAGAAAACAATATAATTATCAAGTTTTCAGCCCTTAAATTCTGTCTTGTGGTATCGGGGCCACATAGGTTAGAAAAGCAGTAACATAGCTAGTAGTGGCATAATGGCTTGCAAATTAGATTTGACCGCTAACGTAGGATTTTCTATTAAAAGTGATGTGTTTATTCTATACCAGCATCACCTCCATGCTTCACCGTTAGAGCGGTCATAAATGTAGAGGTCTGGCTGATTTGAGGACAGTTTAAAAACTGTCAATATCTTTGCAAAATGTACATGTCACAGGGTCATTAAACATGCAATGGACTTTCAACTTACTTAATTTATCCCATCTGTTCTATGTTCATTACAGGAATCTTCACAAAAGAGATGCTATAGTAAATACATAAGCCATTTTTCATGTTAAAGATACTTCGCCTGCCATAAGCTTTGTTTGGCCAGCACGGTAGTTGAGAGTACAGGTTTTAAAGTCAATCACACCTGGATTTGAATGCCTACATTCATCACCTAGCTCTGTGACCTTGGTCATTTTATTAATCTCTCTGCTTTATTTTCCTTATGTGAAAAATGAGAAATTAATAGTACCTTTTCATAGAATTGTGATAATTAAAGTGAAATAATGAATGTGAAGCACAGTGCTACCAACATTAATATTAATTGAGGTAAAAAACAAGGATGAATGTTTTCTATATTGATTGTAGTTCTTCCTTATTTCTAGGTTTCTTAAACAAGCTGATAAGCCAATGAAGTGCTTCTAATAAAAAAACTAGTACATAAAATATTACTACAGCACTAGAATTAATAAAAGAAAGCAGTGTAAGATGTACTTTCTTTTTTTTTTTTTTGTTTTTGAGACTGAGTTATGCTCTTGTTGCCCAGGCTGGAGTGCAATGGTGCGATCTCAGCTCACTGCAACCTTCGCCTCCCAGGTTCAAGCAATTCTCCTGCCTCAGCCTCCCGAGTAGCTGGAACTTTAGGCATGCGCCACTATGCCCGGCTAATTTTGTATTTTTAGTAGAGATGGGTTTTCACCATGTTGGTCAGGCTGGTCTCGAACTCCCGACTTCTGGTGAGCCACCGTGCCCGGCCAGATATAAAATTTTATATGGCAGAAATAAGATGAATGATTCTTCAAGAATTTTTATGATGTAATCAGATGTGAATTAAAGAATTATCTTTACCTAATGTACTTCAAATCAATGAGATTTAATTTTCTTCAAATTTTAAAATATTTTCCTTCTTTTTACAGTGGAATGAAGTTACCACATCTTTTCGAGCAGGAATGCCTCTAAGAAAACACAGACAGCACTTTAAAAAATATGGTAATTGTTTCACAGCAGGAGAAGCAGTGGATTGGCTTTATGACCTATTAAGAAATAATAGCAATTTTGGTCCTGAAGTTACAAGGCAACAGACTATCCAACTGTTGAGGAAATTTCTTAAGAATCATGTAATTGAAGATATCAAAGGGAGGTGGGGATCAGAAAATGTTGATGATAACAACCAGCTCTTCAGGTAATGAACAGATATGTAACTGTAAAACTGAATTACTGTAGTTTTATCTCTACTTACACTTTTACTATAACAGCAGCTTCTTCAAAGAAGTAATATTTCTTTGGAAAACTATTAATGCTCTCAGTTCAATTAAAATCATTTAGAACAATTGTAATGTGAAACTTAATTGCTACAAAATTTAAAGTTTTTTTGGTGGTGGTGTTGTTTTTTTTTGAGACGGAGTCTCGCTCTGTCGCCCAGGCTGGAGTGCAGTGGCCGGATCTCAGCTCACTGCAAGCTCCGCCTCCGGGGTTTACGCCATTCTCCTGCCTCAGCCTCCCGAGTAGCTGGGACTACAGGCGCCCGCCACCTCGCCCGGCTAGTTTTTTTGTATTTTTTTAGTAGAGACGGGGTTTCACCGTGTTAGCCAGGATGGTCTGGATCTCCTGACCTCGTGATCCGCCCATCTCGGCCTCCCAAAGTGCTGGGATTACAGGCTTGAGCCACCGCGCCCGGCCAAAATTTAAAGTTTTTAAGTGTTAGCTTATATAATAAAGTAGGGAATTGGAAGGGAAATAGTGAGATATCACTTCTGCATTTTCTGAACACTTTATAACATTTTAAGGACATATTACTGACCTTAGTTGCATAGTTTCTAGATTTATAAGTTCACAGATCCTTCCCTTCAAACATTTAATTTAAGAATACGTGTAATAGAATAATAGCAAATCTTACATAACAAATAGCAGGGCCAGGTGAGGTGGCTTATGCCTGTAATCCCAGCACTTTGGGAGGCTGAGGTGTGCAGATCAACTTGAGGCTAGGAGTTGAGAGCAGCCTGACTAGCGTGGTGAAACCCCGTCTCTACTAAAAATACAAAAAATGAGTTGGGTGTGGTGGTGCACACCTGAGACTGAGGCACGAGAAGTGCTTGAGCCTGGGAGGTAGAGGTTGCAGTGAGTTGAGATTGCACCACTGCACTGCAGCTTGGGCAACAGAGCAAGACTCTCTCAAAAAATAACAATGATAACAGAAGAAGTATACCACAGGTTAAAGAGAATATTTATTAAGCAGTTAAGATATAACAGAAACTCCGTTTGATGATTTACATATGTGTTCTTACTTAATTGCTGTAGTAGCCAAGCAGGGTAGGTATTAACCCCTTTTAACAGATGGGGAAACTGAGACCATGTTTCAACAAATCTTGTTCTGTCTGCCTGAAATGTTTTTCCACTGTGAGACACTGTACACATTTGTCAGGCTAGTAAACTTATACATTTATTTTAATCTCAGCTCTTTTATAACCTCTTGTGTGGAGCTTTTCTGACTCCTACAGGTCAGCATAATTGCTTTTTCTCTTATGACCTACGGTTCTTTGTTATATAGCCATTAAAGTAGGCCTGTGAAATCTAATGTCCATGCTTTTTTTTTTCTACAACATTAGGTACTTTTCACATGAAATGTCTAAGAATTTATTGTTCCCTATGTACCAAAAATGGTTTATGTCGTACAAGTAAACTACAATAACAATCATATGAATAATCCATTTTGTATAGCACTCTACAAATCTTTCCTATCTTAACTACTGCTCAGTTATCTTTGTGGGCTCCTTTACTGCTGCTCATCCTTTAACTCACCCATCTTCAAGTTCCTGCCCTTGTCCTTACTTCATCTTCTCCCTAGGCAATCTCATGCCATGTCTTCACCTACTTTTCTTAAGACTTTCAGGCCTCTCCTGAAATATCTCTCCTGAGCCTTCGGCCCATTTTGTTCAACTGACTCCTGGAAAGGCACTTCAAATATACCATATAGAAAAATGACTATCACCCCCTAACCTAAATTTTGTCTTCTTAGGTTTTCTATCTGAATAAATGGCATTGCCTTCCCTCTAGCTGCCTTGATTCTTTCCCTTTCTTCTCCTTTAAATATGATTTAGTCTATTGTACTGCCTAAGTAGTTCTCTGATCTGTACACATCTCTCTCCAAGATGAATCTTCTTTTTGTTAGGCTATAATTCTTACCTGGATTTCTCTTTATTTGTTTTGTTTATGTTTTACTTGGATTTCTGCATAAATCCTCAACTAGTCTCTCTGCCCCTAGCCTTTTCTGCCTCCCGGACTCAAGCGATCCTCCCACTTCAGCCTCCCAAGTAGCAGGGACTACAAGCGCACACCACCACGCCCAGCTAATTTTTGCATTTTTTGTGGACATGGGGTTTCACTGTGTTTCCCAGGCTGGTCTCAAACTCCTGACCTCAAGCAGTCCACCCACCTTGGCCTTCCAAAGTGCTGGGATTACAGGCATGAGTCACCACGCCTGGCCTCTCTTAGTCTTTTACAAAGATGGTAACAAAACTATAAAGTATGTAAAAATAAAGTTTACCAAAAATGTGTAAGACCTTATTGGAGAAAAGTATTAAATTGTATTAAATAGAATAAATGGAGAAAGATACCCTGTTCATGAATGAAAATACTTAGTATCATGTATATACAAGTCAATTCCTCCCAAAATGAAATAGAAATTCAGTGCATTTTCATTCAAAACTTCAATATAGTTTCTTTGTGGAACTTGATAAGCAGATTCTAAAACTCATTTGGTAAAAGTCTAAGAGAATTTTGAAGACCAAGGTCACACTTCTGAGGTCTTCAAACTTTTGAGATCACTACAAACTTTTTGAATAAATTTGATGTATGAGGCCAGGCAGGGTGGCTCACACCTGTAATCCCAGCACTTTTGGAGGCCGAGGCAGGAGTGTCACTTGAATCCAGGGATTCGAGACCAGTCTGGACAACATAGGGAGACCCTGTCTCTACAAAAAAAAAAAAAAAAAAAAAAAAAAAAAAAATTTGGCAGGGCACAGCGGTTCATGCTTGTAATCCAAACACTTTGGGAGGCCGAGGCGGGCAAATCACCTGAGGTCAGGAGTTCAAGACCAGACTGGCCAACATGGCAAAGCACCATCTCTAC
>NW_016806642.1:815446-821889 GCF_001698545.2 Rhinopithecus bieti
CACGCTGGGAGTTGGAGCCTGGAGCTGTTCCTATTTGGCCATCTTGCTCCGCCCCCCAAAAAGGAGTTATTTACACTCCCACCAACAGTGTATAAACATTCCATTTTGTCTGCAACCTTGCCAGCACCTGTTATTTTTTTATTTTTTAATAGTAGCCATTCTGACTGGTGTGAGATGGTATCTCATTATGGTTTTGATTTACATTTCTCCAATAATCAGTAATATTGAACTTTTTTCATATGCTTGTTGGCCGCATATATGTCTTCTTTTGAAAAGTGTCAGTTCTTGTCCTTTGCCCCCTTTTCAATGGAGTTGTTTGTAAATTTAAGTTCCTTGTAAATGCTGGATACTAGAGCTTTGTCAGATTCATAGTTTGCAAAAATTTTCTCCCATTCCATAGGTTGTTTGTTGACTCCATTGATAGTTTCTTTTTCTGTGTAGCTCTTTCATTTAATTACATCCCATCTGTCAGTTTTTCCTTTTGTTGCAGTTGCTTTGGCATCTTCGTCATGAAATCTTTGCCCATTCCAGTGTCCAGAATGAGATTGCCTAGGTTTTCTTCCAGGTTTTTTATGGTTTTGGGTTTTACACTTAAGTCTTTAATCCATCTTGAGTTCATTTTTGTATGTGGTGTAAGGAAAGGGTCCCATTTCAATCTTCTGCATGTGACTAACCAGTTATCCCAGCACCATTTGTTAAATAGGAAATCGTTTCCCCCATTGCTTGTTTTTGTCAGCTTTGCTGAAGATCGGATGGTTGTAGGTGCATGGTCTTATTTCCGGGCTCTCTATTGTGTTTCATTAGTCTATGTGTTGGTTTTTACACCAGTACCATTTTGTTTTGCTTACTGCAGCCCTATAGTATGATTTGAAGTCTGGGAGCATGATGCTTCCAGCTTTGCTCTTTTTCCTTAGGATAGCCTTGTCTATTTGGGCTCTTTTTTTGGTTCCATATGAATTGTGGACAACAGTATAGTGGTTCATTAAAATCCTAAAACCAGAACTACCATTTAACCTAGCAATCCCATTACTAGGTATATACCCAAAGGAATATAAATCATTCTGTCATGAAGACACATGTACACGTATGTTCAGTGCAGAACTATTCACAATAGCAAAGACAAAGAATCAACCTGAAAGTCCATCAGTGGCATACTGGATAAAAAAAATGTATACATATACACCATGGAATACTATGCAGCCATAAAAAAGAATGAGATGATGTACTTTGCAGGAACATAGATGGAGATGGAGGCAAACTAACTAAGGAACAGAAAACTAAATACCACATGCTCTCACTTACAAGTGGGAGCTAACTGATGAGAACACATGGACACATAGAGGGGAACAATAGACACTGGGGCCTACTGGACGATGGAAGGTATGAGGAGGGAGAGGATCAGGAAAAATGACTAATGGGTACTCAACTTAATACTTGGGTGATGAAATAATCTGTACAACAAACCTCCACAACACAAGTTTACCTATGTAAGAAACCTGCACATGTACTCCTAAACTTAAAATAAAAGTTAAAAAAAATAATAAAGGAGAAGTTGCAAAATGTCAACAATTACATTGGTTGCCAGTTACATACATGGGTATTGTTTTATTATATCTTTGAAATATTTTATATTAAAAGGAGGCCAAAATATTACAATCAAAAGAAGCAACAGAAACTAAGTTCCAGAATGTAGGACAAGCACAAACAAAAGGGGGAATATACAAACTAGATAACTCATCAAAGAAATTTAGAAAATGTAGCATTCTAGAGCCATTTTTTTCTGTAAGCAATACCCCTCTACCAGAATTGACCCTAGTAATAACCCTGAATTATCCAGAAATAAAGTTAAAATATACACAATATACTAAAGAAAGAAGAAACCTATTTTTTTAAAGATTTAATGGGAAAATTTATTTGTCTAGAATCTTTATTACTTGGTAGTATTAATAAATCAGGCTCTTTATGTGAATTTTAAAATAAATAGACTCTAAAAGTTTGTTTCTAATCTCACCTTATTTAATTGCTTATTATTTTTAAACCAGATTTCCTGCAGCTTCGCCACTTAAAACTCCACCACGAAGGCATCCAGAGTTGCGAAAAAACATAGAGAACTTTTCCAAAGATAAAGATAGTATTTTTAAATTACGAAACTTATCTCGTAGAACTCCTAAAAAGCATGGATTACATTTATCTCAGGTAACACATCCTTTTACTAATTACTAGTTTAAATATAATTATGGTGTACTCAATAATAGAATCATTAAGATTAAATGATTCTTTTTTTTTTTTTTTTTTNAGAATTATTGTTGCTTTCAGTATTTAAAAATTTGAGCATACCAGATTAAACCAAAATAATCCTTTTTTCAGGAAAATGCCGAGAAAATAAAGCATGAAATAATCAAAGAAGATCAAGAAAATGCAGCTGATAATAGAGAATTAAGCCAGGAAAATGTTGAAGAAGTTTGGAGATATGTTATTCTGATCTAGTAAGATAAAATTAAGCTTTAATGAAGTTCCTGAAGTGTTCTGATTATTATTTTGACATTTTCTTCAAAATATGCAAATGAATCAGAACAGATTAATTATCAAAGGTTAGAATGCAACCTGTATACGTGTTTTTAAATAAATACACTTGTTATAGCTTAAGAGAGTAGAAATTGAGTGCTTTGGTATGATTCAGCTTTTCTTTGAATCAACATTGTGGCCATAGTTTGGGATATATATTGGAATCCTTTTAAGATTATTGAGATAAATACATTTGAAAGGGGATACTAAATATAAGTCTTAGAAATTTGGTTAAGAAAAATAAAATATTCTGATGGCTTTGTTTACTAGTCATATTCATTCATATGTATAATCTATCCTATTTACGAAGAAAAAAAGTTAATATTCTTTCTTCTATTTAGCCTGCAAACCATTTTAGGTGTGCCATCACTAGAAGAAGTCATAAATCCAAAACAAGTAATTCCCCAATATATAATGTACAACATGGCTAATACAAGTAAACATGGAGTAGTTATACTACAAAACAAATCAGGTTGGTATTAATAAAATAATTGGAACTTTTAAAAACTTGCCAACAAGGTTGCAAGTGGTGTAAAGAGAGACCCAAATGTTGAAAGTAGAATACTTTCATGGAGCATCAGAGCGGCTATCATAAGTGCTTTAGTAATAACAGTGGAGTAATTTTTAAGTGAGTATTACTCATGCTATTATAAGAAATATTTTATCTGCTAAGATAGATTTATGCATGGTATTTAAAAAATGACAAAGTTAAGCATCCAAAAGGTATACAAGTATAAGAAAAGTTTTGATTAAGCACATTTTTGTCGAGGGCCTCCAACATGTCAGACATTGTGCTAAAGTTTAATGATAAGATAGAAATGGTCCATACGCTCATGAGGCTTACGTGAGTAGTTTTGTACAAATTAACAGGAATCAAACATATATACAAAACTGTAATAACACAACAAAATAAGCTCAGACTTTAAAGATGAGGATTCTAAAGGCACTGGCTTTTTTGTTTTATATATTTATATAGTTGATTGATTTCAGATTTAGATACAAAAATCAGGGAAATGATTCAAGCTAGATAGATGTATTAGAAAACTTAGATTATGAGAAAGGTATCAATAAATCTCTCAAAATTGTAGCTAATGTTTTTGTGCTAAGTTTCTGGCTGTGGAATTAACTGACATATATTACTTTGGTTTTCTTTTATGGGCAATAACTTTGAGTTTTTAATTATAGGAGCAAAAGGTAAATGTTAAAACTGATGAGTTTGCTATGTAACTTATGCATGTGGCTGTAGACCAGTCCCTTCTTCCATTACCTAAAATAACATGGTTAACAGTATATGCCCTCATTTAAGATTTCTATTCTTTGTAACCCTGTGTAAAAAAAAGTGCTAGATTTCTATGGAACATATTTTATTCAGTAGCACTTGAAAGATTTTAAGCAAACTTCACTATAAAAGGAGAATAATAATGAGATACAGTTCATTTCAATCATAGGTCTCACCCAAATCATTAATATTCAAATAGCATAGCAATAGGCAGAATAGAAACAGGGATGAAGAAAAGGTAGTGGTAGCAGATAAAAATGAATGTGGAATTTATATGTAAACACTCCCTCAAAATAATTAATCCTCAATTTGGCAGTATTTAATTGTTATATGTAATATGGACCAAACTCAGATCTCTATAATTTTTTTCAGACTTTTTCTATTTTAAAATATTGACTTGATCCTGTGTCTTATTACACATATAATACTTTTTAATCCTGGTAATACACACATATACAAATGTAACATGTATGTGTATGTGTATAGATACATTTAATTGCACATAAGCGTGATGTTTTGAAATATACTGTCATAAAAATTGTATGGTTTACTTAGTAATATTTTTCTTTTTGTGTAGATGACCTCCCTCACTGGGTATTATCTGCCATGAAGTGCCTAGCAAATTGTAAGTTAAATGTGTGTGTGTGTGTGTGTGTGTGTGTGTGTGTGTTTTATATTGATAGTATTTAACACGAACCAAGGAAATTTTTAAAATAATTTATTAAAGTCCTGATAAAATTAAAGTATATCATTTATCTTGACATATAAATCAAAGTCTAGTGGAATTTATTACATTATGGAGCCCTTAACTTTTTCTGTTTAGAAAGAAGGTGATTTTTTAATTCAAGCATATTATTTATGGTTTAGTTCACATAAATTATAAAGTCATAGCCTAGAGGATCTCAAAGGATTTTTTAAGTGAAATCCACACTAATTGCATGAATAAGGCACAGAGTTCAAATGGCTTGAACTCAATGGGATTTCTATAGTGTAGAAGCATAGAATACTAGATATATTAATGTGACTTTATGTTATGAAAAAAAGATTATCTGTTATTGTATTAGTTTGTTCTCGTGCTACTATAAAGAAATGCTTGAGACAGGGTCATTTATAAAGAATAGAGGTTTAATTGGCTCATGGTTCCACAGGCTTTATAGGAAACATGGCTGAGGAGGCCTTAGGAAACTTACAACTTACAGTCATGGCAGAAGGCGGAGGAGAAGCAGGCACGTCTTACGTGGCTGGAACAGGAGGAAGGTTGTGTGCGGAGGTGGTACACACTTTTAAGCAACCAGATCTTGTGATAACTCACTCAGTATCACAAGAACAGCACCAAAGGGGAAATATACCCCCATGATTCAATCACCTCCCACCAGGCCCCACCTGCAATACTGGGGATTACCAATTTGGCATGAGATTTGGGTGAGGACAGATCCAAACCTTATCAGTCACTAATCCAGAAATTTTTTTAGCATTTAATTGATCGAGCTTTTTCATCATGATCAGTGATAATTGATTTTTGTAACATAAAACCCTAGTATGAGTACAAAATCCTAATTGCTTTCAAAGTTAATTTTTTAAATGTACAAAGGTATAAGCTAAATCATCAAAAACTAAATTATGTTTTAGTTACAAATATAATTTTCTAGTTCATGTAAAATTAGCGTTTTCTAAAATGCTAATAGGGATTTATTAATGTTCAGGGTAACTTTATATTCCTTTGTTGTCCGCTGGGTGTCAATATGATAAAATGACATTGAATAAATAGCAATAAAGTAAATACATTTACAGAAACAGTTTATTTGTCAAATTAAGATAAAAATCTTTATTATGAACTTAAGACTTGAATTTGTCTTTCTACTTTCCAAGTATAGTTAAGTATTCTTCTCTTTCTTTCCTTTGCTCACAGTTAGGAATTCAGATAGGCATACTGACAGGGATTTCTCTGACATCCGGTCTTTAGGGAGCCTGTCTTCCTTCTCTTTCCAGTCTATGTAATACCTAAACGATACCAATTATATAACTTACTGGATTCCAAATTAGCAACAATGTATTTAGCCAGAGGCACAGTTAAGACTTACTTTACTTGTTATTGGATCCCCTAGAGTAATTCTGTGAGATGTAGGAATTAGTAATCAGTATACCATCCCAATTTTTCCAACAGAGAAAACCAAAGCTTAGAGTATCTTCCTTTAGTGCAAAGGAGCTAGAGCTCAAACCTAGATTCTCTACAAATTCTATATTTTTAATATTTTTAATTCCTGTAAACATGTATTTTCTGTCTTAGAGAACTTTCTAATGATTATCAAATCTTTTATTCCACATACTATTTCTTACGTCCTTAAAAAAAATATCTATTTTGCTCTATTGTTAAGAGTGGGAATTGTTTTCTTTAATTCTTTTTAGTGTGTTCTCACATTTGTATGTCCATACAAAAGTTTGGAAACAGGGAAATAAGAAATAGTATTTGGACTTGGGAAGAGAAACATTTTAACTTGGAAGATAGTATAATGGCTCTAAAACCTGGATGCACACCACAGTCACTAAAGAGACGCTCTAGAGATTCTGAAGTGGTTGATTTAGTAGGTCAGGAATCTTT